>NW_027527591.1:2382340-2617221 GCF_008692635.1 Crocuta crocuta | reverse complement strand
TATATATATATACGCATATATATATTTATACAGATGCATATATATACATATATATATATAGTACATATGTATGTATATATATGTATATATAGGCTCTGTGCTCAACATAGGGCTCAAACTCGTGACCCTGAGATTAAGAGTCAAACACTCTACTGACTGAGCTAGCCAAGTGCCCCAGATATGTGCCATTTAAACAACACACTCTTGAATGCTCATTGGATCAAAGGGGAAATTAGAAAATATCTCAAAGTGAATGATTTTAAAGCAAGGAACAGGCATGATCAGATCAGATGTTCATTTTAGAACTTTCCCTCGCAGTTTTGGACTCCGTCAGCTTTGCCAGCTCTTGTGGCTATGTTAGCAATGGAGGAAAAGGGGCAGAGGGACTAAAGACTGCCGTGGTATTTACCAACAATAACGCAAGTGTGGGCTAAACATCAATAAGGAAATGGAGAGAAGAAGGTAACAGGAGGAATGCTGATGAAGTAGACAGAATCTGATGGGAGGTCCCAATAAAACTAATCTGGAGGCTGTAGGAAGGCATGGTTGGCAGAATAGGCACGGGAGGAAGTCCCAGAGGCAGGAAACTTGGAGCAATATTGGGATAAAAGTCCGGGCAAGGAAAGAAGATTGGAGGCATTCATGTTGGGAGCAGTGGCTCAGGAACATGAGGCTGAAGGTAATACCTGGAGCTTTAGTTTCCTCATTACTAGATGGAGGGACTCTGGAGGTGTTATTGTCCAAGACTATATGATGCTTCAAGTCTGTGGTGCAGTTAGGCTATTGTCCACAGATCCTTTCTAACAAAATATTTTATGTTTTGGTTCCTCCCGAAGTAGTATTGTTACCTACATACTTGCTTGGCTTCCTTTATACCTCCTTTCACCCTTGGATGTTTACCTGTAGGTCACAGGCTGTGGAGGGTTTCCTCAAGGACAGGTCAGAGTTTCAAGGATTCCCGTTTGGCTCTGTCAGCTGTTGCCTCACCTGGTGCCCCCGCACCCACTGTTTGTAATCCAGTTCATGGTCTTCTCACCAAGTAATTCTCATGCTCACTTCAACAGGATGAGGCCTGGTGATTCTGCTTTCCCTTTTGATTACTTTCTGAAACCACCGTTTCATGCTGTGTCCTTATCCTCATTGACTAGATATAGTCTGTTCAACTGAATGTTCTGGAATGTTCTGGCTTACCTATGGCTCAAGAGTTTTGGGAGAAAGGACTTTCTTTGCTAAAACCAGGGAAAGTCCTGAACAAGCCAGAACAGTCAGTCCCTCTTAGTGGTTCTGCCTTATTCACCACTACCTCCCAGCACAGTGCCTGCTGGGTGGTAGACCTTAACTATTTTAAGTAAGCACTAGCTTAATTAATCAGACACCTATGATTTACCTGATGATGATGTGCAATATACACTTTATCTTGACGGTAAATAATAATCTTATTTATTTTACATATGAGGAACTTGAAACTCAAGAGGTTGTCGTCTACCCAGGGCAGAGACTTGATTCAACCCAGATCTGTCTGATTGCAAACTTGTATCGTTTCCAGAATGTAACACTGTTTGTATTGCCCACCTCCCACCAGCCACCTGCTTCAGTTTTTGTGTTAGTGCTGAGCTTTGTGGGTTGTCAGAGACAGGCTCCCAGGAATCAGACATGTTAATAGAGAACTGCACTTTGTACATTGCCAGTAAGGGCTACTCCCCTTTTCTTCCTGGGGCCCTTTTCCCCAGGGCATCTTGTTATCTCCAAGAAACATGAATTCCTGAGAAAGAGCAAATTCCTGACTATCAGCATGAGTTAGAAGTCAGGCAATTGTAGTTACTTTTATCTTTGTGCACATATCATAAAACATATTGCTTTACTAACCCTAAGCCTTCACATACTCTTTACACGACAGCTTTTATAACAGAAATTAAAATGCTACAGGATCAAAAGAAAGATTTTTTTCCCCTGTGTTTACCTCCAGGTATCTTTATACTGGAATTGATGCCTTATGTATTTCCTATGGACCATCTTATAATAATAGTTGACATACGACATCTTCTATTGTGGAACAAAACTAACTCTCCAATCAATTTGAATTCTCTTTTTAGTTTAGATTTATAATGCAACGCTGAATTCTTTTAATAGAACATTATTATCAGATTAGTTACTCATGGCGTCTATTATTTTAGTATAATAAACAAATGTAGCTATAATTGTAAATTGTATTGTGATTAATGAGTGTGTCACTCTTGCACAGCAGTAACATATTTGCTCTTTGTTTAATCAAATTTAAAAGGAGATGGAAGAAGGGATTATGATATGATACCTCCTGTAGATGAAACTGATAAAGGAGCTCCAGGTCAGTGCTTCCTTTTCCTGCATATGAGCAGTTTCCTCAATATAAATTATTTATGTAGCCAGCGATCACAGTGGACTAAAATGTACACAGGGTCACACATCCATCACTAATTATATAATCTGGTCTGAAAATTTTCCTGTTTTTAAAAGAGCAGCGAAAATGAAAATAACTGAGCTGTGAAAATATGGTAAATTCTTTGCCTAATGTTTATTTTTAAACTTCCAAATTGTCACTCTTTTGTTTCCCAGGTATGTGAAGTATGGGCAACTCTACAATTTGTAGATTAGTTGATTTAGCAGATCAAATTTTTAAAAAATGTATCTATAGCATAGTTGTTAGAATATTCAGTAATAAAAACGACAGCCTAATGCAGAAACTGATGATTTGATTATCCAAAGCCTTTAAGAAATATTTACAGGAATAATTTACTGGCCAATATTTTACAATGGCAAGTCAAAACAAGACTACCTTTGACATTAGAAATTAGGCTTTTTTGTAATTTTCATCTTTGAGTAAAGGAAGAATATTCTTATTTCTACCAACAAGTATAATGAAGGCTTTGGGCAGTTATGTGAGCACTATGAATAATAAACCCAGTGGGTGACAATCTGAAAACCAATATTCTGGTGGTAATTGTTTTTTTTTTTAATACTCTTATTTTCATTTTTTATTTATTTTAAGTTTATTTATTTTGAGAGAGAGAGTGCACAGTGGGGAAGGGGTGGAAAGAGAGAGAGAGAGAGAGAGAGAGAGAGAGAGAGAGAATCTCAAGCAGGCTCCACACCACTAGTGCAGAGCCCCATGCAGACTTTGAACTCACCTAACTGTGAAATCATGACCTAAGCCAAAATCAGATGCTCAGCTGACTGAGCCACCCAGGAGCCTGAAATAATGGTCATTGTTTTAAAGAGATTCAAACCACTCATTTAGCATACTTACTACATTTTATTCTCTCTCTGTCTCTGTCTCTCGCTTAAAAAAAAAACTTTTATATATTTCATTCCCATTTATCTAATAATTACGTACCTTCATGACAAAAGAGAATTCATCTATCCTTAGAGCCCCCATAAAACCTAGCATAGGAGCTCACACCTTTTTGGCAACTGTAAATGTGTATCGATTGCCTGATCTATAATTTTGGGATAAACTGTGTTAAGAACATGGCAAGATTGCTATTGAGACAAGCAAAATAAATTGATGTGATATATCTCAAAGTTAAGGGATTAATCAATTATACTTCAAATTTGATAGACAGAATAATACTTCACTAATTACCAGAATTTAACGATCCATTCTTGCCATCAATTTACAGCTGCTGCCAGGAGCTGGGAGAGGGCCTGATTCCTGAATTGGATGCGGTTGGCTAAATGCAGACTTCTTACTAATGCCCATAAGGTTCAGCACTTTGCCGCATGTGACAAGCACTATTTCTATATGAAAGTCTTAAGTTCTCACAATATTATGCTCATTTAAAGAATATCAGTGCTTTAGAATAAATTTTACAATTAAAAAATGCTTTAATGTTTATTTGTTTTGAGGGGGGGAGGGCCAGAGAGAGAGCGAGACAGAATCTGAAGCAGGCTCCAGGCTCTGAGCTGTCAGCACAGAGCCAGTCGTGGGGCTCGAACCCATGAACCCTTTAACCACGAGATCATGACCGTAGCCGAAGTTGGATGCTTCTCTGACTGAGGCACCCAGGTGTCCCTACAAATTTTTTTTTTTGATGAGAATACCTTAAGTTATTTTCAAAATGTAAATAGATATACATCAATTAAGTTGTATCTGGCCCTGGTTTAGAAGTCACATAACTGCTGAGGGAAAAGTTAAAAAGAGTACGAGAAAATACAACCCTGCTCCCTATGAAAACAGGCTCTTGGGGTGACCATAACCAAGTGGGAGATGCAAGAAAAGTTCTAGAGGATTCTCCTGCTCTGTACAGGGAAGGATGTAGGAGTTGGGTTTTTTTTTTTTTTTTTTAAATAGAGAGAGAGATAGAGATAGAAAGAGTGAGCAGGAGAGGGTCAGAGAGAGAGGGAGACACAGAATCTGAAGCAGGTCCAGGCTCTGAGCTAGCTGTCAGCACAGAGCCCAACACAGGGCTTGAACCCACAAACCATGAGATCATGACCTGAGCCGAAGTCGGACACTTAGCCGACTGAGCCACCCAGCTGCCCCAAGGATGTAGGAGTTCTAAACACAAGTAGGTTACAAAGGTAAACTCATTTTTTTTCCTAAATAATGTGGACACTCTGATTAAGGTCTGTGGCTGTGATAGAGAAATTAAGAGACTCTTAGATACTCAAATGTTGAGGATGGTTGAGAATAAACTTCTGGAGAGATTTTTAACCAAACACTGTTATGTATGTGTGTTAAAAGGTAAATGTCTGAGGTGTTTTCTTTTCTCCCTTTTTCTTTTCCTTTAAAGTAATTAAGAAAATATTCTAGGTTTTTATTTCTGAAAGAAACCTTTCTCTAAAATAATTATGTTTTATTGAGTAATATTACTTGTATTTACTTGCTTTTATAAAGACTTATCTTTTGGTACCAAAAGATACATTCCACTCTCTTAAAAGTAAATGACTACACTTGGCTTCTTTAAAAGCACATATACAGTGTGGTGAGCTAAATTGTGGGTGTGGTGTTTTTGAGTGGTGAATAAGCCTAATTTTAAAGGTTGGCTCTCCTAAACTAAAACCACAGCATAGAAGCACATTGTTTGGCTGAATAGAATCACTAATAAAAATGAATTAAACCATTGATTTGGAAACAGATGGGACAATATGGATTCTATTTACTAAGCCTCAGAATCTTTGGAGGCAAACCCCATAATACTTGTATAGCAACAGACTATTATTGAAAAAAAATCTGCAGACATCAACTAATTAAAAATTCTCTTTTCTCTCTACCACAAAACTAAAGGGATGATCTAAAAATTCTTGGGCAAACACAAAACTTTAAATAAAATCTGTAGTGGGGCGCCTGGATGGCTCAGTTGGTTGAGTGTCCAACTTCGACTCAGGTCATGATCCTACAGTCTGTGGGTTCGAGCCTCGCGACGGGTTCTTTGCTGACAGCCTGGAGCCTGCTTCAGATTCTGTCTCCCTCTCTCTCTCTCTGACCCTCCCCCACTCGCTTTCATCTCTGTCTCTCAAAATAAAGACATAAAAAAATTAAAAATAAATAAATAAAATCTGTAGTGTAAACATAATATTAGTTCAGTGAGGAAGGTAAATGCCAATTTTCAAAAAATAGTTATATTGAGATATAATTTACCAACCATACAATTCATCCATTTAAAGTGTACAACTCAGGGTGCCTGGGTGGCTCATTTGGTTGAGTGTCCAGCTCTTGATTTTAGCTCAGGTCATGATCTTATGGTTTGTGAGGTCAAGTCCTGAGTTGGGCTCTGTGCTGATAGGGTGGAACCTGCTTGGGATTCTTTCCCTGTCCCTTCCCTGCTTGTGTGTGTGTGCATGCTCTCTAAGTAAATAAACATTTAAAAAATTAAATAATAGGGGCACCTGGGTGGCTCAGTCGGTTAAGCATCCGACTTCAGCTCAGGTCATGACCTCACGGTTTGTGGGTTCAAGCCCTGCATCAGGCTCTGTGCTGACAGCCATCTCAGAGCTTGGAGCCTCTTTCACATTCTGTGTCTCTCTCTCTCTCTGACCCTTCCCTGCTCACGCTGTCTCTCTCTATCTCAGAAATAAATAAGACATTAAAAAAATTTTTTAAAATAAATTAAAAAATTAAAAATTAAATAATAAAATCTAGAGTACAACTCAATTGTCTTTAGTATGTTCAAAAGTAGTGCAACCATTACCACATCAATTTTGGAACATTTTAATGACCTCAAAAAACAAAAAAACCCACAACTATTATCCTTCATTTCCCATTTCTTCCCAATATCCCCAGCTTTAGGTATCCACTGCTTTCTGGGTTTTGGGACAAAAGGTAGTCTTTTGTGACTACCTTATTTCATTAGCATGTTTTCAAGGCTTATTCGTGTTCTAGCACCCATCTGTTTTTCATTCCTTTCTTGGACAAGTAATATTCCATCATATAAATATACCACATTTTATTCATCAGTTATCATTGATAGATATTTTGTTGCCAGGGGAACTGAGGAGACCTTGGGCCCTCAAACGAGACCATCCCAATGGGCTTGCTGAAGGTTCTCAATCTGGTTTCCAGAAGGCATTCAAGGACTGACACACACCACAGTGGCTGAGTGACATAAAGGGGAAGGTTTATTAAAGCACAAGTAAACTCTTGAGATGTGAGAGTTAGGGGAGCTCAAGAGAGAGGGAAACCTGAGTCCGTGGGGTTCCAGTTTCTATCCTTTTATCAGCAATTGTCAACTAGGAGGTGGACTATTCATTACTTGGGACCAGGAAGCAGAGTTTCCGTGCTTTCTCTTCCTTATTTGGTCAGGGGTTCCTGATCATGGCACCCACCCTCTTGGGCCTATCTGGTCTTATCTGGCTTCCTATGGAGTGCTGCCAGGGTAGGCACCTACTCTAACAATTTGGGTTATTTTCACAATTTTAGTTATTATGAGTAATGTTATACATTTTTGTGTGGAGACATGTTTTCTTTTTTGGGCAAGAGGAATATATACATATATATATATGTGTGTGTGTATAGTAGTAGAGTTGCTAGGTCGTACAGTAGCTATATATTTAACCTTTTGAGAAATTGCCATACTATCTTTCAAAGTGGCTACACCATTTTGCATTTCCACCAGCTTTCTCTGTGGATTCTAACTCTAGATACTGATGCTCCCCCTCCAGCGCTCACTGTGGTTGCTGGTGTTTGTTTATATTTTTATTTGCTTGGCTGGATTATCTCAGTGAATCCTATGTCCCTCACAGCATCCTGCCTCAGAGACCACCACCTTCGGCATTGCACAAGTCACCCTGGACTGACAATGGCTTTAGCAGTGTTCTCTTTGTCTTTCAGTCTGATCTCTGTTAAACTGTTTGCCTCCGATGGTATCACACCCAGCTGCCAACTTCCTCTCTAATTGTGGCCGATTGCTCTATTGTTTTCAACAATGTCCTGGGGCACAAATTGCTCCAGTCTAATCCAATTAAACTCCAGTCTCTGCAGGGGTAGTTTTGAAGCCAGCCTTTGAAGTTTGTCCTGACCCCAAAAGGAATCTTCTTAACTGTCTCCCTGCTCCTTTCTTGTTAAACTTCTACCTGGTCTTCGGTTTAGCTTATTGGAGTTGTCAGTCTTCTCTTAAATGCTTGGGACCGAAACCTCTGTACCACTACTCTAGACCTTGGGGTAAAGAAAATGACTCACTTCTCTAGAAGTGACATCTCTTTATAAGTGGGACATTAACTTTTGATCCTGGGTTGCCTCTTCAGGCATAGACACTCTATCTCACCTGTAGGTGAGCAGAATCAAGACAATCAGGAACCCTTGGCGCAGGGGCTCCCCAGTTTGAGTAAGGGCTGCGTGGAGAAGAAACTCCCCCAGACTGCTCAGGCACTCTCGCCTGGAGTAGAGCTTCTGCAACTGAGCTGTAGGATGCGGGCTGGTGGTTTGTACTGCCAGGAGAAAGAATGTGCCCCTGACGGGGAGGTGGGGAAGAGATCTCTGTGCTCTTGGCTGTCCCTGCCTAGAGTAGAGCTGTGATCACAGTGAGCTGGGGGAGGGGCAAATAGAGTCTCAAAATGCCACCGACTCGCTGCTCTTATGGAGATTGCATAGATTTCCTTACATAGTTTTCCATTTGCTATATGCCCATAGGACAATATCCTGAGACTTAATTTATTTTTTCTATAATTTTCACCCGTTATGGTTCTTTCACTGATGATAGGGTCAACGGAGCTCCTCGTGTTGCTATTTCAGATATATCTGTATCCATACTCTCTTGAAAAGAATGTACATATGTCAGTTCAGTGAAGTCAAAAAGAAAATTCTAAGAACTACCAAAAGAACAAGAGCAAATCACCTATAAATAGGGCCCCAAATCAGTTTTATGCTACACTTTTTTTGGTAACAGAAACCCAGTTGGAAAAGATAATGTAATGTTATTAAAGTATTGAAGGAAAAGAAAAAAAATAAACTAGCTATTTATTATCTCACAGTTTCTGTGGGACAGGAGTATAGACACATATTAGCTGGGGTTTCTGCCCAGGGTCTCAAACAACCTGCAATCAAGGTATTAACCAGACTATATTTTCATCAGAGCCTTGACTAAGGAAAGTTCTGTTTCTTCCTCCAGTTGTTTACAGAGTTCATCGCCTTGTAGCTGTGGAACTCAGGGCAGCTTTTTTTTCTTAATTTTTAAATTTTTTAATGTTTATTCATTTCTGAGATAGAGAGAGAGACAGCGCGAGCAGGGGAAGGTCAGAGAGAGAGGGAGACACAGAATCTGAAGCAGGCTCCAGGCTCTGAGCTAGCTGTTAGCACAGAGCCCGACGCGGGGCTCGAACCCACAAACCGTGAGATCATGACCTGAGCCGAAGTCAGACGCCCAACCGACTGAACCACCCAGGCACCCCAGGGCAGCTTTTTATTGCTCACTGTTGCCGGGCATCTGCACTCAGCGGGAGGCTTCCATTCTCTGGGCGCTTTCTATGGGAGCTTCCCCTCTGACAACATGGGTGCTCACTTCATGGCCAGTGGGAGAATTTCTCTCTCCAGTCTTCTAAGTCAGAGCCTTATATAGCGTAACATATTCATGGGAGTGACATGGCATCACCTTTGCTATATAAAGTAATTTAATCAAAGACATTGCACCCTATCACTTTTGCCATAATCTATCATTTAGAAGCACTAGGAGGTTCCACCCACCTTCGAGAGGAGGCAGTTAATACAAGGACATGACTCGTCAGGGTCACTTTAGGGTGTGTCCACCAAATCTCTCTATACCAGGAATATTTTAAAAGAAGGCCAGTACACACAGTTTTCACTTAATTTTAGAATAGTCTGTGGTAGGTTACTAGTTGAACAATCAGTTCACGAAGAAGAGCCTGCTGAACTTCTTCCTTCCAAACCTCCGTGGCACAGAATCTCTTCTCTTGAGGAAGGGCCCTGACCTTTATGTATTCGTAGGCTCTGATGGGAATCACAACATCCAATTACAATATACATTATTTATTTTCCATTTCTACTTTATATTCTGTGGCTTCAGCCTCCAAGGAGTACAGTACATCCTTGGAAACTTTTGGTTCTAAACTAAATCTTTAAAAAGTAGCGGCAGAACTCAGGGACAGGAAAGGTGTGCAGAAACAGGACTGGGTTAGCCCAGGGGAAGAGTTTAGGAGACAGATGCATATATGAGATAAAGAACAGGAACGTCAAGGGAACTAAAGGGCAGTTGTAAAGCAAATCAAAAGAGAAATAAAATCAGCTCAGTTGTTTATTCACATACCCATTTTTAATCTCCAGCAACTCAGTTAGTGAAGTGTTAAAAAAGAAAGCTTAGAAGGTGGGAGGAACATTCAAGGCTACTGCATTACTCAACATTAGTATGATGAGTGTCACTCTATAAGTCAGCAGTGACCCTAACTACAATCTATTAAGGCAGCCAGCGACTTATCAGAGTGACACAAGAAGGCTTTCTCTGTCTTTCCTTGTGATTCTGGTACTCGCTGGACTGAAAGTGTATGTCAGCATAGGGGCTGCAGTTGGCTTTGATTTCCAGAAGCTGATTAATGATGGTCTTCCTAAGTAAGCAGAAGTTACCAATAAAACTGACTCTAATGGGTGCTTGGGGTGTTATTATTACGCAGCTGCAGACAATAAGCCAAGAGGAACAGCTGATGTACATCTTGAGATCAAGATAAGAGGTGATGCTTGGAGCTATAGTTTAGTAGAAATTGCAGAGTATTTATAGTACTTATTGTATTTGCAGTGCATTAGTTGAATTGGCCAGAGTATAGCTTGAAGAGAGCTATGGATCCACTGTTGAAAAGCGGGCTGAGTAGAGGCCGCAAACTGCTAACTGCAGCTAGTCTTCTCATCTGTCTGTGCCAGTCATTGATGTGCAGAGCATTTCGAGTCAGAAAACCTGCTCCTTTCTTTCATCCGCTTAATTTCTTCCATTTGTTTGTTTGTTGTTAGCTTTTAGGATAAATTCCCTAAACCTTACATGACCTGTAAGCCTTCCCATTATTTCTTCCTTGGCCTTCACTTCAGGTGCGTCAGCCTTCCTGGATATCGTTTTCCTTCAAAGTATCTGACTCAGGCCTGCTTCAAATTGTTCATGCCTGCTGCCTCCTTCACTACAAATAACCTCTCTTTCCCTTATGGATCCTACTCATTGTTCATCTCAGATTAAATGCCCCTTCCTCAAGGAGGACTTTCTTCTTCCTCAGAGTGAAATGAATCTCCCTGTTACATCCTCTCAGAGCTTCTTAGAGCTCCTATGGGCTCTCACACTTATATACTGCTGATCAGGATATATTTATTTTTTGCCTTCTCCTTTTTTTTTAAGATTTATTTATTCTTGAGAGAGAGACAGAGACAGAGTAAGAGCAGGGGAGGGGCAGAGAGAGACACACACACACGGAATCTGAAGCAGGCTTCAGGTTCTGTGCTGTCAGCTTAGGGTCCGACATGGGGCTTGAACCCATGAACTGTGAGATCATGACCTGAGCTGAAGTTGGATGCTTAACCAACTGAGCCACCCAGGCATCCCTACTTTCTTCCTTCTCTCCTAGACTGGAAGCTCCATGAGAGCATGTGTCATCAGCTGCTAGTCCACTACTGGGCACCCAGCAGGCTTCTTTGTAGCTATGACTCAGTGATGAGGAGCAGGCCCCTGGAGCCAGATACAGTCAGCCGCCTGTTGAATGCAGTGTCACCATGGGCAAGTTATTTAATCTTTCTAGCCTTATTTTCTTCCATGTGAAAAGGAATGATATCTTCCTTGCACAGTTTTCTGAGAATTAAATTAAATGAGATCATGCATGTCAATCTGTAGGAATAGCATAAAAACTATGGTTGATGAAGCACAGATAATTTGGATGTGGCCTTTGCATGATATGAAACTCATTATCTTCCTATATTTTTTGCTTCTTAATGAAAAATTTACTCTACATGTCCTACAGTGATGAGAAACATATTTCACAATATACGTAACTAATTTAATCCTTTTTTTTTTTTTTTTTGACAGTTGTGGCTAGTGTCTGAGAGTTTCTTTTTCTTTCCTCTGGGTCATCAGCTATTATGTTGGGTAATTGAAGATCATAAGTTTATCACTAATTCTGCCTACAACGATATATGGACATTGCTGCCACATGGTAGGAACTTCATAAAGTTTAGGCCTCTTGTTTTATCCTTGTGCGATAGAAAATTTCCTTGTCTGCTTATTTATTCTTTCTTTCAAGAGATTGACAGTGTTAGGAATGTGATAAAAGACAAAAAAGAAGTTTCAAGATTTTAAAAATTAGGCTTTAATGAAGAATATTCAGCATGTTGCAACTGCTATAGTATAACAGGGTCACCACCTGGATTCCATTGAGACTCTACCTTTTTTAATGACCAACTATCTTTATCTAGGTAATGCTACTGTTAATAATGGCTGGAGCCAAGATTTACTCAGCGAGGTAGTGTACTAAACACTTTGCTCGTATTAATATTTGCAACCATTTTGGGACAGGTACTCTTGAATATGTCTTCATTTTAGTAACAAAGCACACAAAAAGGTAACATGATGACTTGCTTAAGGTCAGTTACATCATCATTGGCATGGTGGAACTCGCATTCAATCTCTTAAGTACAATGTCACTCAACACAACACCAGAAGTGAATTTCTCATGTTTTAGAGTTAAGAGACATCTAGGAAGCATTTTTTTAAAATAATATATTTTCCCTGGACCTACTACCAGGGAGTCTGATTTAGTAGCCAGGGTTAGGTCTTAAAATCCTGTACTTTGAACCCATGATTCTAGTAAGTTAAATGCAGATGTTCTACAGATTGCTTTGAGAAGCATGGGATCTATATATTCTTAAAGAAAATTCAATTAATTCTTTGAGTTCTTTTACAAGGTAAAAGGTAGGACTGAATTTCTAAAGTCATTTCCTAGAAGCAAAAATAATTTCTATGTGCAAAACCATTTTTATCTTGATGTATCAAAATTGATAATAGCCAGGTTATTACTACATTCAAATAAAGAATTTCAGAATAAATGATTATCTTATATATGCTAGTGAGATAAAATTGCTGTCAGACCCTAGGAATCAACACGGTTCTCCGTGGTACATTGTGATCTGGGTTCCTTGAACAAACTGGGCCCTCATCCATGTGCTCAATTCCTTGCACATAGATCGCTTTTTTCAATTTCTCTTCTGGGTTGCAAGCAAGAAAGAACTTGCAAAGAAAGCCTGATAAAATATATTTGGTTAATTCAGGTGAGGGAAATCCAGGGCCTCCTATAAAATAAGGCTGTTGTCTTATTATAATAATTCCCTCCGCTCCACTCTGAGAAAATAGAATCGGTCTGGAACGACTTGTTTGTGGCTGATTGTGCCATACCCCAATATACTGTTTCCTTTTTTAACCTCTTTTTTGTATTTCTCACTAAAAATTACATCTCCAGTCAGACAAAAATATAGCACCTGTCCTGACTTTAGGCTTTCCTTTGCCAAGTTGTGCTTAGTGAATCCAAGATCAGATTCTCCTGAGGCCAAGCAGGGTAATCAGCCTGCCCAGACTGACCCAATTAAGTTTAATTAGTTGTTTCTTTATCTTTAAATTTCCTAGCCAGCTGGATTTTATGGTTTTTATTAAACAACGAAGAAGAGCTGAATCTTTGGAATTAGTTGGCCTCTCAGGTGTTTTCTGAGGGTAATAAAACTCCAGGAAATCTTCAAGCCTCCATAAGGAAGTCAAACGATACTAAAAAACAATTTGGCTCCTCTTCTTTCTGGCTCTCTCTTTGAAATGGAGAGTGTTCCTGTTTTAGTTTGAACAAATACCAATCTCTATCATTCTTTGCCCAGATTATGTTTCACTGCTGAACGTGACACCTTGGCAGTCAAGTCTCACTGCTCCTCACTGGGCCTTTTTAACTTTCCAGTAGCTACAAGTCAGCTGGATGAGTTAGAATATAGGCAATAAAGGAGGTTTCAAGGAAGTCATGAAGGATCTAGAATGAAAGTAGAGTTAAATTAAGTCAGGAGGTGAATTAGATGGGAAACAGGACTCTTAGGAAGTATTTGACTTGGAGAAAATACGTGAGAATAGTTATTAATAATGGAGGAAAGTGAAGATAATGAATGTGGCTGTGTTGAGCAAGTTTCATATTGCGTTGTTTTGTGGCCATTCATTTTATAGAGACGTTACCAATACTAGGTGCCAGGCCACCTGGAAAAGTGTTTTACTTCGATTTTTCTCAGTTCTTGCAGCAGTCCTGTGAGGTAATTATAATGCACTTCTAATTGATAGATGTCTAATTGCTTATTACCACCTTAGGATACCTATGACTCTCTTTAGTGTTCCCCCCTTTCTGGACATTTTTCTGGTTTCTTCTCTCCTGTCTCTCCCTCACTTTCCATCTCTCTCTTGTCCCCTCCTCCCCTTCTCTTCCTTCTCTCCTTCCTCTCTCCCTCTCACTCCTTTAGTCTAGACCTAATCTTCTGTGTCCCTTGCCCTCCCTCTTTCCTGTCTTTAACTCTGTGCTTCTCAGACTTCTCTGTACCTTGTAATCCTGGGGAGCATGTTAAAAACAGCAATTGCTAGCCTCCACCCAGAGTGTATGGTTTAGTGGATCCGGGAAGGGGCCTGCGAATTTGCATTATTAACAGCTTCCCAGGAGACACCGTTGTTTCTGGTCTAGGGACCAAGAACCACTCGTTTAACTGACATGATGACCTGAGTCCAAAGTTAAACCAACACAACTTTAGATCAGTCTTGGAATTTATTTGTAAAATTGCCAGTATTGTCCTAGTCAGCCTCTACTGTCATTCCATGTAATAAAAATTGGGGATACAAATACTTAAAAATGAATATTCAATAGCTTTTCTGATGCAATATTATAATATAAATACTATCAGTCAGAATTACTTTCAAAATGGGAGGAACTGAAGCTCATAAATTGGGGTAATCCCTGAGCTATGTGCAATGCTGCCACCGTGAGTTGTAGAGGCAAGAAAATTAGAAAAGCATGAACGATTGCAAAATTGTTCACCTGATTTAAACAACTTATAATTTTATGTCCAAGGTAATTGCTTTTCAAGACTGTTTTTCTTTGCTTCTGCTATCTCTTGCACTATTAAACTATTGCCCCCTGATACATATTAAATGTGATTTAGTTACCTTATCTTTAGGAGGAGATGTTAAAACTGAAAAGGGCTACTTTCTTGGTTGCTAGGAGGGACTGGTTTTTGTCAGCCGGCAGGGCTTCACTGGAGACAAATAAGGGTTAAGGCCAGGGGGACACAGAGAAATGATAGAATGGAATTCCTGAAAATGTTTTTCACCCCTAAATTTGAAAATCAAGTGTTCAGCCGCATTTGATTACTCCATCTTCCTACAAACATAGTCTCACATATTTCTTTCTGATACTCCTTGCATCTTATTGGCAGCTCTTTCTTCTCTATTTTCTTTGCTAGATCCTCCTTTCCAACCTCTGAATGTTGAAGCACTTTTGTGTCCTGAGACCTCTATTCTGTTTATACACTCATTCCATGCATGATCTCACATAGCCAAATACCTTGAAATGATGTATGCATGCTAATGCATTCCAAATTTATATCTTCAATTCTGACCACTCCTCTTAATTCAGACTTCTAGGTCCAACTGCCTCTGTAATTCTCTCTGTGAGAATGTCTAATTTTCATCTCTATCATACCGTGGTCACAAGTGATGTCTTTGTTTTCTTCTAGAAACTGCTTCTCTCCCAGCAGCCTTTTCCAGCCCAGTAAGTTTTATCTCCATTTCCTCCATTGCTCAGGCCAAAAATGTTGGTGTCATTCTAGTTTCTTCTCCTCTATGTCTTTAATCTATTAACCCAGCTTGTTAGCTCTTTCTTCAAAATGTTTCTCACTATATTCAATGCGAGGCAAACAACACTGTTTCTCCAGTGGATTCCAGAAATGTCCTTTGAATTGATTTCTCTACTTTAGTCCTCATTCTTCTATAAACTTTCTTCACAGAGCATTGAAAGTGATCTTGTAAAACAAATTTTATCATGTCATGTTTTTATTCAAATCTTCCAGTAATGTCCCTTCACATGTTAGGCCCTCAGTTATACTCTTTACAGTGACCATATAGAGTCTCATTTCTTGGCCCTCTGATTCAACATTACTTTGTCACTCACTTGGGACTATGGTTCACTGCATACACTATGCTGCTACTTGCCTGTGTGTCCTCTAGGCTGGGTTTCTGTGCTGGGACTATTCTTTCTTCCTATTTGCTTACCTTCTATATTTAACAAGTCTCTCTTCTATCAGGCCTTCCCTTCCTTCCCTACTTGTTTCTTCCCTTGTATGCTTGCTTAGAGAACTGTCTTTGTTTCCCAAACACCTTTTGAATGTCTTTAGCATCTCATTTAACACAAATAACAATCAATTGCCCATTTCCATGTGTGCATTGTTGACTAGGCTGTGAGTTTCTTGAGAGTAGGAACTGGTCTTAATCCTCCTATCTCTAGAGGCAAACTCATAGACGGGTGCATAATAACAAATGCACAATCCATGTTTATTGAAGAAATGAATGCAAGAAGTTGAACATTAGTTTGGGAAAGGAGGTTAGCAGGTTTCCCCTTGAGGTTGTGCCAAAAAGGAGAAGAAGCATAGTGGATAGAAAAGGCTTGAGCACATGATAGTATTAGGATAGTCCAAAAAGTTGAAGAAGGTTTCACATGAAACTTTTTTTTTTCCTTTTCCTGTTGTAACTTAGTAAGAACATCTACAAAACCCAGGAACGTTGTAAATAGATAGGATGCCTGAAATTAGTGTTTTGGGATAGCTATTTTATAAAATGCTTTGTTAGATTTCTTATTTTTTTAATGTTTATTTATTGTTGAGAGAGAGAGAGACAGAGCATGAGTGGGGGAGAGGCAGAGAGAGAGAGAGAGAGAGAAGGAGACATAGAATACGAAGCAAACTCCAGGCTCTAAGCTGTCAATACAGAGCTTAATGTGAGGCTTAAACTCACAAACTGTGAGATCGTGACCTGAGCCAAGTCGTATACCTAACCGACTGAGCGGCCCAGGCACCCCATGTTAGTCAGATTTCTTATGGAATTAAGTGACAGAAACTCAACTCAATGTACTTTAATACTAACACACCCCTCCTCTCACAACCAGATGGGAATTATGAAAAGCTGGTAAGTCTACGGTCAAATCAATGTCAGAAACTCACATGATGTATGATATTTTTCAGTTTCTTCTACTCTCCTTTTCTTTCTTTTTATTTCCTTTTGTGTTCTATCCTCCTTACTGTAGAAAGTCTTTCCATGTGGTAGGAGAAGTTAAGAGGTTGAGAATGTTCTATACTTGTATCATTTAGACTAACAACACCAAAGGAAGCAGGCTTATTATGCATATATATAAAGTCTTTGTGAAGGACCCTGGTTGATCCAACTTGGATTTTGTGTTCATTGCTAGGCCAACCACCATTTTGGGTATAGGGACTGATTCAGACTTTAGTGGTTGTAGTGGATGTTTGTTCTTTTCTTGTCTTGTCTTGTCTTTTCTTTTCTTTCTTTCTTTCTTTCTTTCTTTCTTTCTTTCTTTCTTTCTTCCTTCCTTCCTTCCTTCCTTCCTTCCTTCCTTCCTTCCTTCCTTTTCTTCCTTCCTTCTTTCCTTCCTTCTTACCTTCCTTCCTTCCTTCCTATGTATCTATCATCTATCTATCTATCTATCTATCTATCTATCATCTGTCTATTTATTTATTTATGAGAAAGAGAGAGAGAGAGAGCAGAGGAGGGGCTGGGAGAGAGGAAGAGAGAGGATCCCAAGCAAGCTCTGAACTGTCAGTGCAGAGTCTCATGCAGGGTTCAAACTCATGAACCATGAGATCATGACATGAGCCAAAATCAAGGCTAAACCAACTGGGCCACCCAGGTGCCCCATATTTATTTGAGAGAGAGAGAGAGAGAGAATGCACATGCGCAAATGAGCACATGAATGGGAAGGGGCAGAGGGAAAAGAGAATCCCAGACAGGCTCTGCACTGACATCACAGAGCTCAACATGGGTCTCAAACTCATGAGCTGTGGGATCATGTCCTGAGCCAAAATCAAGAGTTGGACTCTCAAGCACCTGTGCTCCCCAGGAGCCCAAATGTTTGTCATTTTAAAATGACCTTGCATTCATTATTATTATGATCCCAAATTTTGGAGGTGAGAGGATTACTTGTCTTCTCATTGTATACAGCTTGACATAATTTTTACTCAAGGTGCCCCAACTCTTCTAACCATGGAACTCAGCAAGGTTCATGAGACTTTCCTCCCCAGAATTTGAGTGTTGATTTGAATGACATAAAGATAGAACATAGTTGGAGTTCATTCTTTTGTAAGAGGCCATAGACAACTGCCTGCTTCATGGGCTGCTGAACACCTCTGGTTCCTACCCATTTCTATGCCTGATACTTTCTTAGCTTTTCATTGATTTTTGGAGCCTTCTGATAGACTTTTGTTTCCACATTTTTCTTAATGTAGCCAGAGTTGTGTTTTGTTGCTTGTACACAAACAATGTACACACACACACACACACAGAATGATGGCAACTACGGGACTATGTAGCTATGTTTGACCTCTTTACCAAACTCTGGAGAAGAACTTTTGTGATGAATTTTTAAATCTGATCTGAAGGGGAAAGAAAAGACATATCTTATTCTCTTGTATATCGTCTCCCCACTGCTAAGTATACAAGTCTCTAGATGCTAAAGAGGGGAAGAATATATCACTCTAAGGTCCTTATGCCTATTTGTAAGTGACACTTAGTCTTTTTTCTTAATCTCCATGAAATTTTGTTTCAAGTTTCAGTTCTGTCTCAGTCTTTTTTATTATTTTTTTCTGTTACAATCATGATATAGAGAGAATAGTATCTGTTAGCTATTTTTAAGTGTGATGAGAAATATTTAATGAGTTACCATTTCCTCAAGCTCAAATAATTCTGTAAATGAAGCAAGATGATCGGTCTACTCTGCCTAACCTAATTAAATTTAATTAGTGCTTTTGTTTTTAATTTTTCTCATTCAGAGGGATTTTGCAGTTGTAAGTACTGGCTTCCTATTGGATGAATCTCAACCATAGCCCACAAATTACTGAAAAGTAGGGGAAAAAGAGTAAAATAAGTCATCAGGTCAGCTTTATGATATAAGAAGTGTTCAATTTTGGATTTTCTGAACTAAAATACATTCATCAACAAGTAATTTTTTGTGTGAGGAATGTGGGAGCTCAGCACTGCAGGCAGGTTGGGAGAGGATGTTTAAAAATAAATGTAAAACTGTGGTCTTTATCCTGAGGAAAACTTGCAGTCTCATTAAAGAGTAAGAATTAAATGCTGCCAGGCATTGACCACACCCTCACCTCACCTGAAATAAGACATGGTTTCAGCAGGTTCAGCCTGGCACTTTGCCTTGGCTTTTTCTTTTTCCTCCCTTTCCCTTTCTGACCTTCTGTATATTTTTGTGGTTTCTTTGGTTTTTCTTTGTTTATTTGTTTTGTTTTAACCTTTGATAGATACACTGACTTGAAAGTCTATTCATTTTACCACCTCTGCATGCCACAGACAGTAAACATGCCTATCTTGGCAGCCTTAGAAGGATCAACGGACTTTGGGGTGCCTATTGGCATCCAGAGACTATGTGATAGCATTTCAGAACATTACTCAGAGGAGTAAAATCGCACAGATTTATTTAGACCAAATCACCAAATCTTTCTATATATCATATACGGTCATTCATAATAATCTCTTCATGGTTTAACTCTCTGACCATCATGACAGAACCCCTTCCAGTATAAGTAGTGGGGTACCTGGCATAGATGGTAGGAGAAGTCAAAAGAACAAGTTGGCAAATCGAAGTTTTTATCTTCATTTATGGGTTACTTATGGGTGGGTGGGTCTTTTTCCAGGTGTCTTAACCTTCCTCAGGAGCCCTTCAAATTCTTTTTTTAAAATTTTTTTAATGTTTTATTTATTTCTAGAAGAGAGAGAGAGAGAGACAGCGTGAGCAGGGGAGGGTCAGAGAGAGAGGGAGTCACAGACTCTGAAACAAGGAGCCCTTCAAATTCTAAGGCACACCAGCCAACCAGGACTTGACAGTCCTATGTCGACTTAGGTATCCTGACAAGATGCTGCTCAAAGGCCTACTGTCCTTCTGAAGGTCCAGAAGCAATTGATAAGATAGATGTACAAATTATTAACTACTATGAATTATCTTACTAGTAACAGAAATCCCAACTCAAACTGACCTAAGGAATAAGGTAATGAATTGACTCATGCTCCCAGAAATTTCTTAAGTGTCAACTTTGGGGAGCAGCCCCAACACCTGTGACATTTACCTGTAACCTGTTGCAACAGATTACACTGTTATATTAAATCATCCCAACTCAAACTATGTAGTCATAGGCTAATCATACATCCTATAAAAAATACTAAAGCAAAATGGAAGTTTTCATGAGATCTCTGGTTTTTTTATTTTAAGTTTAGTTACTTTTGAACAAGAGAAAGAAAGAGAGAGAGCACAAGTAGGGAAGGGACATACAGAGAGGGAGAGAGAGAATCCTAACAGGCTCCATGCTGTCAGCACAAAAAGTCCCCGACATGGGATTTGAGCCCATGAACCATAGATCATGACCTGAGCTGAAATCAAGAGTCAGAGACTCTTAACCGAAGGAGCCATCCAGGTGCCCCTCACAGGATATCTTTTCAACAAAGGTGATAGAGACATAAAATATTAGTAAGGTGAATTAATCCATATGGAAAACATTATACATGGGAATAAAAGTTCAATTATTGGCTGTGGTAAAGATAACTAATGATTCCCAGTATTGATTCCCCTTTTCTTTTTTTCTGTAATAGAATTCTGTAAATTTTAGCTGGTACATAGCCACATAGCTAAAGACTACTGCCCAGGCTTCTTTGGCTCTTAGGCATGGGCTTGTAACAGGTAGAATGAATGATTTCGTAAAGAGTAGGAGTGAGTTCAGGAATGAATGGAAGTGATATGTGCAATTTCTCTTCCTCCTCTTTCCCTTCATCTCCTTCTTCTTCTTCTCCTTCTCCTTTTCCTTCTTCTCCTAGCTGTTTCTGAATTCTACCTTCCTGCCCTCTATTATTTTTAACCCTTCTTCACTGGCTAGGAAATGGTGGCAAAAAAATAAACTGACTTGGTTCTAGAGTTGAAAGCCAAGTGTTGAGAATGGCAGAGCTATCTACCAGATTTGGAGTACTCACATTTGAACTGTTATGTGTGAGAAAAATAAACTTCCGTTTTGTTGAGTTGGTACTTTATTTTTTTTTACCTTTATTGTTACAGCACTTAACCTGAACCTTAAGTGATATACCAACCAAAAATGGTAAAGCAGAATTAAAATACTTATTGCTTTCTTTAATCCTTCCACCTGGGTGTTGGTATAGTGCTGCCCAGTCTGTTTGTAGAGCCTCCTTTCAAGCCTCCTTAAAGAATGGACTCTTGGATAACTGAACATTCATTCCTTAGTTCTGTGATCTGTTTATAGAAATGAAGGGATGTCATTATAAACTACTACTCTCTAAATTATCACTACTTAAGTCCAGGTTGGTTTTCTGATCTATGCAAATTGGTCAAATTTCCTCTTCTGGGAACTGGGAATTCTGACAAGAGAAAGACAGAGGCTGGTGGCTGAATTGTGTTACTGGCAGTAAACCCAACGAAGTCAGAAGCTCCTATACTGACGTCCACTGAGCTCTACTTCCTTATGCTTTTATTTAGGTCTGATTCCCAAATGTCTCTCCTGCCTTTAGTAATGGATTCCTGTTTCCCTAGAATAATGTGTTTAATTTTTAAGTAAAAAAATTAGTATGGAATAGTCTTAGATTCACAAAAAATTACAAAGTACAGGGAGCTTTTGCATACTTCACACCCATTTTTCCTAATTATTAATAGTGATACATTTATTACAAATAATGAAGCCATATAGATAAAGTCAATAGTTTATTCAGATTTCCTTAGTTTTTCCTAAGGTACTTTTTCTGTTCTAGAATCTCTTCTAGGATATCACATTACATTTGATTGTCCTATCTTCTTGGGCTCCTCCCGGCTTTTTATCAGGCTATCTTTGTTTTTGATGACCTTGACTAAGTTTTGGGGAGTACTAATCAAATATTTCTTAGAATGTCTCACAATTCTGATGTCCTGATGTTTTCATCATCATTAAACTGAACTTTTTCATTTTTTAAAGCAAGACTAGAGGGGTAAAGTGCCATTTTATCACCTCATATGAAAGACATATACTATGAATAAAATGTCATTCCATCATGTAGTCAAGGGTACATATTAATAACATTGACCTTAATCATCTGACTGTGGTAAGGTTTGTCAGCTTTTTCAACTATAAGGTTACTCTTTCCCCGCTTCTTTATATACTGTAGTTTTTTTTAACTTTTTAAAGTTTATTTATGTTTGAGACAGAGACATAGAGAGCGATCAGGGAAGAGGCAGAGAGAGAGAGGGAGAGAGACAATCCCAAGCAAGCTCTGAACCATCAGCAAAGAGCCCGATGTGGGGCTTGAACTCTTGAAGTGTGAGACTATGACCTGAGCCGAAACCAAGAGTCAGATGCTTAACCAGATGTTGGATGCCACCCACATGCCCTTATAACTATGGTCTGTAGAAAGAAGTCACTATGCCTAGCCCACACTTAATGGAATAGGACATTCTACACTTTTAGAACTGAGTATGTATATAAGTTATTTGGGATTCTTCATGGACTATTTTTCTGTTCTCATTTATCTATTTATCAGTTGTTCATAGAATGTGGCCTTGGTGCTATTTATTTTATACTTTGTAATATAATGTAACTTATTTATTTTGATTCCAGATATGGTCAATAGGAACTCTTTCATTTGGCTTTTGTGTGCTTTTGACAAAACCCTATCATTATAGTATTTTTGTTTCTTATCTTACTGTTGCTGTGCTTTCTGGTACTGCAAGACATGTCAGGTTCATGTTGCACATTTCCCTCCCCAGTCCTAGAATCAGCCATTTCTCTAAGGAACTCTAGTTCTTTTTTATCGGGGATTAGTATTAGAAACCAAGATCTGGGTACTAGATGCAGATATTATTGGTGGGATATTACTGCATCCAGGCCCTCTCAGCTGTCAGAACAAGGAAATATACATGTATAATACTTGCCTATATATATGCACATTTCTATAACTATTTCTGTATGAAACCATCTGTATCTATATTAAGCAGCACATGAATTTATACTGATGTGTCCACCTCTAACTCCATTACCACATGGATCATTCTATCTTCTTTCCTTTGACTACCAATAATGTCCTATTCCAATAGTGAAAAACCTGGCTGTCCCATCTGCCATCCATTTACTTAATTGTTTGATTGCATTACACATGCATTTTAATATCAGAATTGTTAACCTGTATCCCCAATGGGAAATAATTTTCTAAACGAGAGTACAGTGCTTATGTACAATTTATTTTGCCTTTAGTCTTACCAACTGCTCATTTCCAAAGTTACTTGGGTCAGCATCTTTCCCCCAGTAATTTCAATGAGATGGTTTTATGTATTTGTAGTAGAGTTTGACTGCTTTGTTTTATTCTGCATTCCTTCTGAGATTTCTTGACTTATTAGTTTTGTATTTTTTTTATATTGCTAAAGCCATTTTGAATTCCTTTCTGGTAGTTGGAGCCAATACAACTTTGACACACTTTACAATAAAATCTATGGGGGATAGGGTTTGCAATAGGAGGGAAGTCCACATCAAGCCCCCTTCATGACTTCATGTGAGTTAGAAAGAGACTCTTCTACCCTGTGACATTTTACTCCCTTCTGCCAGAAATTTGTCAAAATAAATAAAGGGAGACTGCAGCATGAAGTGTGCACCTTGCACAACTTGACCAACATTGCCACATTACCCTAATCTGTGTTCCAAGTATTAGAATAACTAAGTGGGTAGACAATTAGTTGTTCAGTACTGCTATGCAACTAGGCCACAGTGAGAGAAATGTCTGTCTGTGGGCCACAGAACAGGCCTCATGATGGAGAACAGCTCCAGAAATGTAGGTTTACAAGGAGACTGTCTACATCAGGGTCACTGCCCAGCGAACCCACAGTGGTTATTAGTAAGTAACCCCACTTTCTTTTCTGTGTACTCATAACACAACTTATCTTATAACTTGTCTAATAGCTTGTTCCAAACGTTGGCCAGGAAACAAGGCCAGTGTGAACAGTTGATATATACAGAGTTCAATAACCTCTTCTTTTGAAAGTCAAGATTTTTGATAGAGTTCAATAATACCTCTTTTTGAATGTTTTGTGATTTGAAGATTCAAAAAATGATTAACTAATCTCATCTAAAAGGTCTTTCTGTCTTCTGGATTTTATTTATCTGAAAGGAAATTAATTATCTTCTCATTCATATCATATTTGATTTTAGTTATGTCCCTGTAATGTATATTCCTGCTCTTTCCATGTTGAAATTCATTTTTCATTTTTTAATAGACAAAAACAAGATAGAATTTTAATAATTCTTCTTTCTCTCTCATATGAATATTATACTATTTTTTATAAACTGATTTAAATCCCAGGAAGTCTTTCAATGCAAAGTCATTATCCATTTACCATGCAGAAAAATCTCTCATGAACATTTCATAAGAAAACTTTGATTTTGAGAAATTTAGCTTATGGAACATCACTTGAATAAAAAAGGAACAACTTATCTACTCCTTAGCAATTATTTAATTTATGTAAAGCACTGACATTTGAAGGACATTTGCTCAAGTCTGTGTCACCACAGTTTTGTCTTTCAATTTCTCTTCTGATGCCTCGCCTGTATCTGCATATAGACTTGTAAAGCAGTTTTCTCTCTTTCCTACCAATTTCTATTTAAAGACAGTTGATCAGTCACCAAATACCCTGCCAATCATGGATCATCTTCTCCCTCTTCTCTTTGACATTCTTCCTTTCACTTGCTAAAATTCTTTACTCTGATATGAAACTGTTAAGAATTGTGTGATTATGAATACTAACAATATAATACAAGGATGCTTTTGACTCTGCCTCAACTTTTCTTTCCTCCAAAACACACACACGCACACACACACACACACGTGCACACACACACACACACACACACACACACACACACATGAGTTCCATTAAATAAATCCTTTTCTTGGGTTAGCTAAATGGATGATCATTGCTTTGTCTTCCTTTTAGTACATTGTATCTTCTGCTGGCCTCATGGGGAGGGTAATACATTGGTGGTTATTAACTCTTTATAGATCGTTTGAGAATTTGAAGGAAGCTATAAGATTCTCAGAACAATGCACAGATTAACAAAGTATACTGTGTGTGCGTCAGGGAGTAGGATCGGATTTTTGGCCTTGATGAATAGTGTTTGTGGACCCTACATAAACACTCTTGCATTAAAGTTTCATTTGGAGGCATTTTTCACTCTCCTGAGATGGAGGAACACACAGGTTGCATGCTACGTAAGTGTTTGGAGTCTTCTTGCTCTGTCGCTGCAGAACGACACTGTTTACTGGTCATGATGGTTAGCAGAATCAGCAATGGTGGTTCATAGTGACTGCTGTGAATATAGTCTTCTTTCTTTTTCACCTCAGTGTGTACAATAAAGATTCTTGCCTGCCGGGGCCTAAGGAGTCCCTCTTTAAGTTCCATAGAGGATATGATCGATGACTTTCTCATTAACATTTCTATAGAACTTTGAATCTTGGATAAACAAAGATGCAGTTTTCTTCTCACGTTCATTCTTCCCTTCACTTTAAGATACATTATTTTCTGTTCATTCTGTTTCAGCTTCTAGAATTCCTCCTGGTCCCTCTCCCCTCAACTTTCTCTGAATATATTCTTTGTGCCATCTAAGATGTTCATCTACTCCAGTAAACTACAGTAGAGAGAGACCTTCTCCATCCAGATACTGCCTCATTTCCCCTAACAAGATCAGCAATCATATAAGGACGCTGATTTTATCTGTGTCTGGCAGGAACACAGATCCTCTCCCTTGGTGAGTGGAAGAGTTTTCAGCCTTGTATTTGCAGTCACAGTACTTTGTCACCTTCCCTGGGAAAATCCTCCATAAACATCACAACAAATGGCCTATTTGCTTGGCCTTTTGACATCGGGAGTACTTGATTTTGTGTTGATTTACTCCCTTTCCTGTTGATTTCTGCCAATTCATTAATCATTTGCAATTGACACTCACAAGAGCTAACTGTTGCTTCCTTTTCTTCAGCAAACCCAAAGAGGCCCTTGACTTCTTTTGTAAAATCTTTTGTAGTTAGTGTCAGACTGGACATTGAGTGATTTATTTTGGTTTGGGGAAAGATAAGCTTTGCTTCTCAGGTTTCAGCACGGTAAAGAAGCGCTTCCCAGCTTGGTCAGTTAGAGTAGTGGTAGCAATGTGTTCTTCTCTTATTGCATTTGAAACTTTGCTCTGGAGAAAACTGTTTACAGGAATGGAACAAGGTTCCTAGTAATTGGTCTCCCCAGATGTAGCAGGTCAAGCATAAGGCTTTGAAAACAAAGCAGCTCTGTTGTTGTTTTTAAGGCACTCAAATCCATCTGATGTAGCTTTAAGATATCCATTAGACAGAGAATAATCAAAGTGAAAAATTACTGGTCTTCTTTGGCTCTGATTTACCCTGGAAAGTGATAGTAAAAATCCCATATAGCTCGATGACAGGAGTACTATGTGACATTTGAAACTGGAAAACTCTTAACATTTCCCCCAAGATTTATCTTTCTTTATTATCTTTCCTGAAGTGACTTTGGCCAAATTCGAATATGGTATTTTAGATAGTCATGAGACATTATCCATTTATGAATAGAAATGATTCTTACTTTAAAAAGTTTTTTTAATGTTTATTTGAGAGAGAGAGAGAGAGAGAGAGCACATGAGCAGGGGAAGGGCAGGGGGGGGAGTGGGGAGACACAGAATAAAAGCAGGCTCCAGGTGGGGCGCCTGGGTGGCTCAGTCGGTTGACCCTCTGACATCGGCTCAGGTCATGATCTTATTATNAAAAAAAAAAAAAAAAACCAAAGCAGGCTCCAGGCTCCAAGCTGTCAGCACAGAGCCCAAAATGGGGCTTGAACCCATGGGCCACAAGACCATGACCTGAGCCAAAGCCAGATGCTTAACGGACTGAGCCACCCAGGTGCCTCGAATTCTTACTTTTTAAAATGCCTATTGAGGCACCTGGATGGCTCAGTTGGTTAAGCGTCCAATTTGATTTCGGCTCAGGTCATGAGCACCTGGTTCCTGAGTTTGAGCCCTGTATTGGGCTCTGTGCTGACAGTGCAGAGCCTGCTTGGGATTCTTTCTCTCTCCATCTCTGCCCTTCTCCCATTCTCTCACTCTCACAAAATAAATAAAAACTTAAGAAAATAATAAAATATCTATTGTACTATATAATTTTAATTTGGGGCTTCTGGGCTTCAAATGTCCATAGCTTTTGGTGTGTGTATGCCAAATATAAAAGGTAAGTTTGCTGACAAAGAAATTATAATTGATTATAAATAATATTTTTGCAGGATCAGTATGTGGTTTTTTATTGATTTCAATACATGCAAAATTAAGTTCTAGTGAATTATTGTTGTAATTATTAATACATATGGTCAGCATAATTATGATCCAGACAATCAAAGCATTCTACTCATTTTTCCTATTAATTAAATACACAAATTAAGTAATTAGGAAAAATTCAGAAAAACAGAACAACAAATAAAAGCATGTTTGTTTCTTGATCTTTTGTTTAGAACAAACATTTTCTGGTGGCTCTTCCTACCAAAGACCTCTAAAACATTATCTGACTATGTATTTCTTGCAAAAGATAAAGTGTATACAGTCTGACGATTATATGAATAGCATTAAAAAGAATCATAGATAACAATTAAGACAAAGCTTTTATTTATTTATTTAAAAGAATTTTTTTAATATTTTTATTTATTTCTAGGAGAGAGAGAGACAGCGTGAGCAGGGGAGGGTCAGAGAGAGAGGGAGACACAGACTCAGAAACAGGCTCCAGGCTCTGAGCTGGCAGTCAGCACAGAGACCGACGCAGGGCTCGAACCCACGAACCACGAGATCATGACCTAAGCAAAAGTCAGACACTTAACCGACTAAGCCACCCAGGCGCCCCTAAAAGAATTTTTTAAATGTTTTACTGAGAGAGAGAGACAGACACAGACAAATTTAAAATTTTTTAAATGTTTCATTTATTTCTGAGAGAGAGAGAGAGAGAGAGAGAGAGACAGCATTAGCAGAGGAGGGTCAGAGAGAGGGAGATACAGAATCTGAAATAGGCTCCAGGCTCTGAGTTTGCAGTCAGCACAGAGACTGATGCGGGGCTTGAACCCACAAACTGTGAGATCATGACCTGAGCCGAAGTCGGATGCTTAACCGACTGAGCCACCCAGGGGCCCCATGACAAAGCTTTTATAAAATACTCATTATTATGGGAGTAAGTTCTGAATTGCAAATGGCCTAGTAAATCTGGGGAGAGGACACCTTTTCTGTTTTGCCTCCTCCTCCTCCTCTCTCCCTTCCTCTTTCTTTTTAATGAAAGCTTCTTTACTTCTCTGTTCCTTTGTATTTTGAGAATCTGGGAGGAAACGAAGCAAAACTACGGAATATCCTAACAAGAATCCAATCCGGACATAGAAACTATTACAGAACTCCTAATGAGGCAGCCTGCTGAGTAACCAGTAACCCCATTTCCTAGTCTTACCAGATCGTTTTTTTCTAGAAAAGCACATGAGTTTGTAGCTGACTCACTGAACTTAATGTGGGTGATGTGCAAATTTGACTCTTTGAAAAGACAAGAATTTTTGATGAAAATGTTTTCCTATCAGGCAATCATCCAGTTAACAGGTGCATCAAGAATTCTCTGTATGCCAGGCTCTGTTAGAAGGTATGCAAATACAGATCTATGGCTCCCTATTTACAATTCTGAAATTCTAAGTCTCAGAAAACTAAAAGCTTTCTTTCAAGTCATTTGGCTGCAAATTCTGACCTCAACTGAGCTGAGGTGATTTATAATCTTTTTAAAACTATACTCAATTTGAATGTTCATACATTTGACTACAGAATATTAATATGTTTAATTATGGGGTGCTGCCTCAGACCTCACTGGAGGTATGAATACACAGACTTTCCAGTATATTATCTTTCTAAGATCAGAATAATTCCGAATTCTGATATGTGGCCCAAGAATTTTAGTTAAAGGACAGTGGACCTGTGCTTCCAGCATTGTAAATCATTTGGCAAAATGCTTTGTAATCAATTCTTCAGTATTTATTTTTTCAATATCATATTGATTTCATCCTATGATCAATTACTTGTTTGGCATACCAACTTTGTTTTTATTTTATTATTTTATTTTTATTTTTTATTTATTTTGAGGCAGAGAGAACAAGCGAGAGAGAGCAAGTACATGGCAGGGGAAGAGAGAGAGGGAGAGAGAGAGATTCCCAAGCAGTTTCTGCACTGACAGTGTAGAGCCCAATGTGGGGCTCATACTCACAAATTGTGGGATCATGACCTGAGCCAAAATCAAGAGTTGGACACTTAACCGACTGAGCCACCCAGGTGCATCTCTTTTTTATTTTTTTATTAAAATTTGTTAATGTTTATTTATTTTTAAGAGAGAGAGAGACAGAGTGCTAGTGGGGGAAGGACAATGAGAGAGAGGGACACACAGAATCTGAAGCAGGTTCCTGGCTCCAAGATGTTAGCACACAGCCTGACATGGAGCTCAAACCCACGAACCATGAGATCATGACCTGAGCCAAAGTCGGACACTTAACTGACTGAACCACCCAGGCACCCCCAGCACATCAACTTTCTAAGAGTAAAATAAATTTATTTTTGGGGATAGCTTTCTCCTGAATATTACTGTCCATGTCTCCCACTAACTGTGTTTAATGTATGTGGATAATGCAGTTTAGAAGACTGAGATTAAGTAATGTGCCAAGGATCGCATCTATAGGAAGTATCCGAGCCAGATTTTAAAGCCAGGGATTTGCAACTCTTATTATTATTCCCCCTTCTTACTCTGTTGTATTGCTTCTGTGGTTCAAAATGAAACCAAAAACCAGAAACCAAAAATAATAACAAAAAAGATAAGAAAACCTAAGAAAAGCAAAAAATGAATTATATGGGGTTTAACTCTTGTAAGAAACAATAAACCTATGAGGCATTGATATTCCCATTATCTAGATAAAGAAACTGAACCTCAGTGAGGTCAGGGAACTAGCCCAAGTGCTACATGACAAGTAAATGATTGAGTCAGATTTTAAAAACAGACAGTCTGATTTCATGTTCTTAATCATTATCTCAAGTGTAAACCCTCTAGAATTGCTTCTGTGTTGACCTTT
This sequence comes from Crocuta crocuta, assembly GCF_008692635.1. Lineage (NCBI taxonomy): Eukaryota > Metazoa > Chordata > Mammalia > Carnivora > Hyaenidae > Crocuta > Crocuta crocuta. The sequence continues at coordinate 2,587,338 of NW_027527591.1, read as the reverse complement.
GAGTCAACCTGTGACCTGTGAGTGTTTAGGTCTTTGCTCATAGTCTCCATTTCCTATAAATTTCTACGGTAAGTTAAATGCTTAGCTTTATCTTGCCCAGTAGCAAATCATTAGACTGTTATCTACTGGCATTGAAGGGAAACAGAATGTGCCTCCCGCAAAATATGCCACTTCATATATTGATTATTTTGAATTAACATTACTTTAGAGCTACCTGGTGCAAGAAGGACATTCTAATTCATGTTTTTCCCCTTGAAAGCATGAGATAAATCTTGCATGTGAAATACACTCTCCTTGTACCAGGAGGGTAGAATGGATCCTTACAACCAGAGTTGGACAATTTAAGGTGGAGAAGGCTATATAAACAAAATTTGTTACTTATTTACTACTTTTACTACTTCAAACCCACACCCCTTAGTGTTGTCAATTCTTCACAAATTTATTGTTTCTTTGTCTAAAAGGTATAAAAACTTCCTGCTCTAGTCATTTACATGAATCTCATATATAATTTTTTAAATGTTTATTTTTGAGGGAGAGAGAGAGAGCATGAGTGGGAGAGGGCAGAGAGAGAGAGGGAGAGAGAATCTCAAGCAGCTTTCACACTGTCAGCACAGAGCCCAATGCGGGCTGAAACCCATGAACTGTGAGCTCACGACCGGAGCTGAAATCAAGATTCGGAAGCTCAACTGACTGAACCACCCAGGGGTCCCATGAATCTCATATTTAACAAGGCTCCTATACAGACAAAATTAAATTTATTCTTCTGTTAATCTGTCTTATGTCAGTTTAATTATTAGACCAGACAAAGAGCCTAGAAGGGAAGAGGGAAGATTTTTCTGCCTCGACAGCATGATTCCTGACAGTAAAAATGTGTTGAGGCAAGTCCTGGTGGACTTCAGAGAGACTTCAGGCATGATCACTAACATGAGTCTTAAATACTGATACAAATATTTTTATTTTATCTTTTAAAAAAATTTATTTTTGAGAGAGAGCAGGGTCGGGGCAGAGTGGGGCAGGGCAGAGGATCTGAAGGGGGCTCCATGCTGGCAGCAGAGAGCCCAGTGCAAGGCTTGAACTCACAAACTGTGAGATCATAATCTGAGTCAAAGTCGAATGCTTAACTGTCTGAGCCATCCTGGCACCCCACAAATATTTTTAGAGTGAGAATTAAAAACCAATGATTTGTCCTGGGCTATATGGGAAGAAGTTTCCATTTTTAAGTTTTATTCTTTTAGCATCATTTTTTATGAATATAAATATATATGTATATCCCCTGCCACCAGAAACTCTTTTTAAGTCCAAACATTAGCATACTATCTTTATCTTCTGTACCTTCTTTTTTTCACATTGATATATTTTATAGATAGTATCATGAAGGCTGTATAAATTAAAATATAGTACTTTTATTTCAAATATAAATAAATATTGATAAAATAGGAAAGGCATTATTAAAACACTCCCATGAATTACCATACAATGTTCCAACATTAACTTACAGTCAGCCTTTCATCTGTACCTTCACCTACTTACTTTCTCTCCTACACTGTTTTGATGCAAACTCCAGATTGCATATTGTTGGGTAATTGACAAAAGGCCAATTTGTGAAGATGGAGGGTGTGTTTGAAATGTATCATGTGCGATGCTTCTCATTTTTTTTTTTGAAAGTTCTGTTAGCATACAGCTGCTCTAAAGACTGTATGTAGTAAGAGAACCAATAAATGCTAATAATACTTTGGGCTGGTTATCTATTGCAGTATTTTTTCTTAATGTATGGTCAATTTTGAAGTTAACTTTTTTTTTTAAATGTTTGTTTATTTTTGAGAGAGAGAGCATAAGTGGGTAAGGGGCAGAGAGAGAGGGAGACACAGAATTCAAAGCAGGCTCCAGATTCTGGGCTGTCAGCACAGAGCCTCATGCAGGGCTCATACCCATGAATTGTTGAGATCAGACCTGAGCAGAAGTTGGATACTTAACCAACTGAGCCATCTAGGAGCCACGGAGGTTAACTTTCTTATCTTACCATTGATAATTTTCAGTAGGTCAGAGCAAGTGACTGCTGTAATACTGGCTCTGAAAGCCTCTATGATTATATTCATACTTACATTTACAACATTTACAACATACTTACATTTACAATGGTGCAAGTGATGAATGTGGACACGAAACCTATGTCTAATGAGGTTAATTGGTTTTGATCAATTAAATAAATGGTGATAACACGATGAGCTAAGTAATCCTATGGAAAACATAATTTTTCATGGATGCATGGCTAGGTGACCTGAATCTCTTTCTTCCAACAAAGCAATTTTTTTTTGCTTTGTTTACAAATTAACAGGGAATGAGTGTTTGATGATTTTAGAAATTCAGACTGGGATAACCACAAAGTCTAAAGAGAAGCAACAATTAGAAAGATCTATTGAAGAATTTCCACAACAGTTTAGCTGAAATTATTAATGGAAATGCTATTCTTACAACAGGTATTTTATTGTCTACAAAGTAAGAAGTTACTGAAGAAGAAACCTTCCCCTTTCCCAGAGTTCATCATCCAAATAATCTGAGAGACATTTGTGAAAATCAAATTGACAATGACATTTTTGAGACAGATGATGATAATTTTAAACACAGTTTATAGATCCTTAGATTATTAGCACATGTAACTGGTGAGAAAGACACATATTAATTCTCTTTATTAAACTGATACTTTAATATGTTATAGCACATTGTCAGTTTTTATGACAATTGGCTTCGGTTTAAGGCAGTTAATATTTCTAAAGACATATACCTATTATATATTTTAATGTTTGATATTTTAGTATGATTTAAATAGGTTTGTATCAGAAATCCAACATATACTATGGAAATAATGATAGAAATTGTTTACTTGTAGTGCCTCAAATTGAGATGCTTATCTAGGAATCAACTGTCTTAAGAGTTCTCTGCTTAGAGATTTCATGATCATGTATTTTACCAGGAATTGAGGAAAGTTCTTTTATGCTGAGGTAGAAACAAGTACAGTAACTCAGATCCCAAGAGAATCTCATGGATACTATTGAAACATGGCTTCAGAAGAGATGAATAAGGAAAAGAGAAGAGATAAGGTACTGCCTTGAAATGCACTGAACATTGATTTCAGTGAGTCATGGACAACAGTAGGCAGTAGAAAAGGGTCAATTATATATATATTTTTCTTACTTCCCATCAAGGAAATGGGTTTATCAGAATGGGTTGTTCTTAAAACCTACTGCATATCCATTATTGTCCAATCTAACATTGAACCATTTATTACTATATATTCAGTATGTTTTTTTAAATTTTTGTACATTTTTATTTTGAGGTAATTTTAAGCTTATGGAACAATTGCAAGAATTCAAAGAACTCTCATTTACTCATTAACCAGACCCCTCAATTGCTACCATTTACCACATTTGCTTCATCATTTTCTGAATACACAGATATACAAATGCACATACAGACACAATTATTTTTTCTGAGCCCTTTGATAGTATGTCACAGATATGATGCTCCTTTATCCTTAAATACTTCAATATATATTACCTAATGACAAGAACACTCTTGTGTAATACAGAACAATGACCAAACTCAAGGATGTTATTTTGGTATAATATTATCTAATCTATAGGCTTCATAAAAATTATACCCGTTGCCTTAAATGTGACAGGTAGCTGAATATATGTTTATGGATATGTGTACATACCTCTTTTCTGATCTTGGCTCTAGTCCAATATCACATGTTAAGTTTGGTTAGCAGGTCTCTCTAATCTGGAACAGTTTTCAATATTTGTCTTTTATGAAATTATTTTTTAAGAGTAACTAGATATTTGTAGAATTGAGCTCAATGAGTTTATCCAATTTTCCATATGAAAAGGTTCAGGATGTGAACAAGGTAAAGATCTTTAGAGCACTGAGGAATACATATTTTTTAAGGGTATCTGGCAAAGAAGATAGCATATTAATTGCATCTTTATTAAACTGGTGCTTTAATATGCTGTTCAGTACTTTATGTCAGTTTTATATCAACTGTTTGGTTTTAGGCAATTAATATTTCTAAAAACAGATATATATTAATTTTTTTGATGTTTGATATTTTCATTTGCTTTAAATAGGTATGTGACAGGTATGATATGTCCTCAGTGCACCATTATCAGGAGGCATCAGATGTTGGTTTATCCTATTATTAGTGATGTTAATTTTGATCACTTAGTTAAAGTGGGGTTTGCTTTGTTTGTTCATTAGAAAGTGGTTTTTTTTTTTTCCATCTTTGCAATTACTAAGTAATTTGTTGGAAGTATTTTAGGACTGTGTAGTTTGCTTTCCATCTACCTTTCACCACTAGTTTTAGCATCCAATGATAATTCTTGCACAATTGACTCATTGTAATAGATGCCTATGTTCATTTTGTAACTTCACCATTGTTGCTACCTTTGTTAGTTGGATTCTCCCATAGGGAGATTTGTTTCACCTCTCTTTGTTATATTTGTATCAGCATAGATACAAGGATTCTTTTGTTAAATCAGATTGAGGTATATTTACATATATAAATACATTCATATTTATGTTTAGAGTGTAATTCAATGAGTTCTGACATATATAAATACCCATGCAACCACCCTATCATCAAATTAGAGAACAGTTCCATTACTCCAAAAATGTCCCCACGTCCTCTGTGGTCGGCTCCTCCTGCTTCAGCCTCAAACCCAGGCAAACAGTGATCCGCAACGTATATGTGTAGACTGCAGTTCCCTTTTATTTTGTGTGTGCCTTCTTCCAGGCAGCCTAATGTTTTCGACATTCATCCATACTGTTGCACATATCAGTACTTTGTTCCTATTTATTGCGTTCTATTACTTTTCATATGGATAGACACATGAAAGTTCTGTCAAACAGTACTACTTTCACTCATTAATGTTTGCTTCTATATTTCCTTCCTGTGGTTTTCTTTGGTTTACTTTATTGTTGTTTTCTTCCCTGTAATTGGAGAATTTAATTCATTTAGTTCATTTTTCAATTTTAATTGACATGAGTTTCAGTTTATGAATTTTCATCTGATTACTATTTTCAGTGTAGCTTAGAAGTTATGATACATAAAGTTTTCATTATTATTACTTCTGCAAAATTCTATCATTTTAGTTTGCTTTTTGCCTTTCATGCAAGAGTTGTTCAATATTGTTTTTTTAAATTTCTATATAGAAAGCATTGTAAAACTTTTGTTATTATTTCTAGTTTTATTTTGTTTAGAACAGTATTGTTTGAAATATTTCTAGTTTATGGAATTCTTTGATGTTTTATTTATAGCAGCATGTATAATAGAATTTTGTAAATATTTCCTCTGTTAAGAAGGATTTTTCTCTGCGGTGAAGGTATAAAGTTTAGATACACACAAAAATACACAAGTATATTATTGATTATATTGTTTAAATTTTTTTTAGTCTTACTTACTTTTTGTGCCCTTAACTTGTTCTTATATTGAGAGTAGTATATAAAACCTTCCATTAGTAAACCTTTCATTAATGTATGTCTCTTAGCATCTTCTGTAGATTTTACTTCTTAACTGTGGTCACTGTGTTGTTTGATGTATAGTCACAACTGTTTTGACTTTATAGTTATTTTTAGCATTTTTAATTGTTCTTTTACTTTATTCACTTATTAATATATTTTTAAAATTTTTAAATGGTTATTTATTTTTGAGAGAGGGAGAGAGAGAGAGAGAGCAGAGGTGGGGGTGCAGAGAGAGAGAGAGGGAGACACAGAAACCAAAGCAGACTCTAGACTCTGAGCTGAGAGCCCAACACAGGGCTCGAACTCACAAGCCATGAAATCATGACCTGAGCCTAAGTCGGACGCTTAACCGACTGAGCTACCCAGGCAATCCTGATATCAATATTTGTAATCTCTCCTTTGTAAAGAAGTATACTTTCCTATTTAAGAAGGCTATACCATTTTTCTAATGGTTACCCTAANCGGCCCGATTTTATCTTCCCCGGTTCGCACTCACGTTAGAAGGCTCTCTCAGTGGATTCTGCGTCCTTTGTCTCCCAATCTCTCAGGTTTTGTAAGGTTTCCAATGGCTTCAGATCTTTTCTGTGTGATGTATGGGCGCGAGTGCAAGTACGGAGCTCCTTACTTCTCCGCCATCTTGCCCCTCCTCTTATTTCTCTTTAAATTTAACCTTTTAGTGTCTTTTTTGTCAGCTTTTACTAATATATTTTGGTTGCTTCTTACTGCCAATTAATTGTCTTATTATATTTCTATTTTATATCTGCTTGCTTCACTGGTTTTTTAGTTGTATTATTTCTACTCTTCAGAGCATAAAACTTTTCTATGTTATTCTTCCTCTCTCACCACCACATTAATAAAATAGACTTTATTTTTAGGACAGTTTTCGATTCACAACAGAACGGAGAAGAAAGTATAACAGTCCCATTTACTTTTGATCCTACCTCATAGGCATAGCCCTCCTATCAACATTTCACATGTGAGAGCAGCACGTTTGTTTTGATCATGAACCAAGTTGATACATTATTACCCACAGTCCATAGTTTACATAGGGTTCACTCCTGATGTTGTACATTCTATAGATTTTGACAAATGCATGATAGCACGTGTCCATCATTATAGTCTCATCCAGAGTAATTTCACTGCCCTAAAAATCCTCTGTGGCCTCTTCATCCCTTATCCCCCCCTAAGTCTTGGCAACTACTGATCCTTTTACTGTCTCCATGATTTTGTCTTCTCCAGAATGTCGTATCGATGAAATCACACAGTTGAAGCCTTTTCAGATTGTTCTCTTCCACTTAGTAATTCACACTTAAGGTTCTTCCATTTCTTTTGATGACTTGATTATTTGTTTCTTTAGGGGTGAATAATATTTTGTTATCTGGATGTACCACAGTTTGTTTATTCACTCACCTTCTCAGGAACATCTTCATTGCTTCTAACTTTTGGCAATTATGACTAAAGCTGTCATAAACCTTTGTGTGCAGATTTTGTGTGGACCTGTGGTTTTCAACCATATGGGTAAATACAAATGACTGCTACATCATAGGGTAAGTGTGAGTAAGAAACTGCTAAACTGTCTTCCAAAATGCCTTCACCATTTGCATCCCCTCTAGTAATGAATGAAAGTTCCTGTTGCTCCACATGCTTGCCAACATTTGCTGTTGTCAGTGTTTCAGATTTTGAAGATTGTTAACATGTAATAGTATTTCAATGTTGTTTTAATTTTCAGTTTTCTAATGACATCTAATGTGGGGCATCTTTTCATATACTTCCATGCTGCCTGTATATCTTCCTTGGTAAAATGTATGTTCAGGTCTTTCAGCTGTGTTTTTAATTGAGTTGTTCCTTTTCTTATTGTTGAGTTTTCAGAGCTTTCTATATATTTTAGTTAGTAGTTCTTTATTAGATAATGTATTTTACAACATTTTCTGCCAATCTGTACTTGTCTTCTCCTTCTTTTGACATTATCTTTCACAGAGTGAAAATTTCAATTTTAACAGTCTAGCTTATCAATCATTTCTTTCATGAATTTTATTTTTGGTGTTACTTCTAAATAGTCCTCTCCGCAACCAAGGTCATTAGATTTTCTCCTATGCTCTCTTCTAGGAATTTTATCATTTTGCATTTTGCATTTAAATCTGTGATCCATTTTGAGTTCATTTTTGGGAAGTGTGTAAAGTCCGTGCACTATTTGCTGAAAAGACTATCTTTGCTTCATTGTATTGCTTTTGGTCCTTTGTCAAAGATCAACTGACTTGGTTTATATGGTCATTTTCTGGACTTTTTAAGTTTCATTGATGTATTTATTTATTCCTTTACAAATACCACAGTAAATTACTTTAGGTTTACAATGAGTTTTGGAATTTTGATGACTTCCAACTTGGTTCTTTTTCTTCAATATTAAGTTGGCTATTCTGGGAATGCTGCCTTTCCATATAAACTTTAGACTAATTTTGTCAATATCTATAAAATAATTTGCTTTTGTTTATTGTGCTTATGTTAATCTGTAGATCAAATCAAAAAGAATTAACATCTTGACAGTATTGAATAGTTCTGTGGCCATGTAATATCTCTCCATTTATTTAGTTCTGTGATTTCATTCATCAGGTATTTGTAGTTTTCCATATAGATGTTATATATATTTTGTTAGATTTATACCTAAATATTTCATTTCTTGGTGCTAATGTAAATCATATTATGTTTTTCATTTCTTTTTTTAAATTTTTAAAATGTTTTATTTATTTCTGAGAGAGAGAGAGAGAGAGACAGCATGAACAGGGGAGGGTCAGAGAGAGAGAGAGACACAGAATCCAAAACAGGCTCCAGGCTCTGAGCTAGCTGTCAGCACAGAGCCTGATGTGGGATTTGAATCCACTAATCGTGAGATCATGACTTGAGCCAAAGTTGGACATTTAACCAACTGAGCCACCCAGGCGCCCCCTTTTTTAAAAAAAAAATTAATGTTTTTCGTTTCAAATTCTACTTGTTTATTGCTGGAAAGTGATTGACTTTTGCATATTAACTTTGAATCTTGCGACTTTGCAATAATTGCTTATTAATTTTAGGAACATTTTGTTAATTCTTTGAATTTTCCACATAGATGAACATACTTTTTGTGAACAAAGACATTTTTATTTTTCCTTCCCATTCTGCTTCCTCGAAGATAGCTTCTATTAGTTTCTTCTGTAAATTGGCCACACTTTTTTATTTGTTTGCATATTTCCTACTTTTTGGTTGAAGACTTGATATTTGAATATAATCATGTGGTACCTGTAGAAATCAGATTCTTCCCTTCCTCAAGGATTATGTTGCTTGTTGTGTATGGGCTATACATATTTACTTGTTTAATAAATTTTTCTAACCTACATTTGTAAAGTCTATATTTTTTGTCATGTGTGAGCTCTGATGTCTGTTTTCCTGTTTAGCATATATTCAGCTAGTTGTGACAAAGATTTTCTTGAAGGCCAAAAGGCCAAAAAAAAAAAAAAAAAAGGAAAATAAAACTCTTCCAGTTTTTGCAGATTGGATCTTTGGAACTCCTTCAATGTTTGGTTAGGTCATTTACCATTCTGCCTAAGCCTTAACTTAGTGCCTTAACTTGAGCCTTAAAGATAGCTAGAGGTAAAAGCTTAGGGTCTTCTCAAGTATTTTCTGAGCATGCGTTTTTGCCGTGCACATGAACAGAACTTTAAAAAATTGTCCAGTGTATATACATGCACTTTTATTATTATTTTTACTTTTATCATTTTGTTTAAATTATAAGTAGGCTCCATGCCCAATGTGGGGCTTGAACTCTTGACCTTGCAATTAAGAGTCACATGCTCTACCAACTGAACCAGCCAAGTGCCCCACATTTGATTTGAATTACCTAATTTCCCAAAGGAGCTCTCTTTCTAGAACTTTCTCCCTAGTTTCTTCCCCAGGGTTTTCCAGGTGTCCGCTGTTGGCCTCACTTGCTCATTTCCTTACAATATTTTCTGGGAAGCCTACTGTATTGCTGCTTTTCTTCCCTGAGCACATTCTGAGTTAGGCAAAACAAAAGCAAATATCTTAGTCAGCTATTCAGGTAGGTTAGAACAGATGAAAACAATTATTTGAAAATAAGATCTACTCTGTTCCCTCTAGAACCCAAGACCAAGGTGTCCCACTTGAATGTGGACTGTGTCTCAAGACCACAACTGAGCTGTGAAGGTAGGTGGGGCAAGAGCAACTAAAAATGCTGCATGGTTGGGGTGCTTGGGTGGCTCCGTCAGTTAGGCGTCTGGCTTTGGCTAAGGTCATGATCTTGCAATTCTTGAGTTTGAGCCCTGCGTTGAGCCCTGCAGTGAGCTCTCTGCTGGCAGCTCAGAGCTTAGAGCCTGCTTTGGATTTTGTGTCTCCTTCTCTCTCTGTCCCTCCTCTGCTCATCCATTGTCTCTGTCCCTCTCTTAAAACTAAATAAACATTACAATTTTTTTAAATGCTGTAGAATTTTCTTACCATTTTTAAGTTGTTTTTTTTTTTTTTTTGATTATGGGTTTACTAGGTTTTGAAAACCTTTGACTTTTTTTTAGAATTCTTACCAAGTTGATTCTTACAGCTATACTTAATTTTTTAATCATTCTGTGGAGGGATGAGCTCTTGGAGCCACCTACTTCACCATTTCTGTTGACATCACTATGTTCATTTTTACATTATTGCTCTGATGTAGGATGACTCTTTCTGGTTTTGGTTCTTTTTGGTATATTTTATTTATTCTCTTGGGATATGTTTTATCTCAATCCCCTCTTCTCTCTTTTGGACTATCTTTCCAAGTTTCACTAACTCTCTATAAAAGATTGTATGGGGGCTCAAGAAATAATTCTGATGAAAATTGGTATTTATTTTTTGACTTCTAGTTTATCTGAAGTTTGTTATGTTCTCTGTCTTCTACTTTTGTCAAAAACACAGAATTTGTCCTTTTGGTTGATCTATATAAGTTTTGGAAGATGTGTAGAGAGACTTCGGTTTAGACAGCTACCATTATCTTGGCTACCTGGAACTTTCTTTACTGTATGTTTTATTGGGCATGATTATGAGACCAGTGATGTCACTGAGTTTTCACTGATAGTTATTACATTAACAGATAGTCAGTAGTTATAGAACATACCTTAAGTGTGAAATTCTGTGTTGTGTGGAGTTTTGGAAGTGTGAAGGAGGCTGATATGACCAATATCCTAAGGGATTTGTATTCTAGTGTGGTAATTGTTCTTATCACTTTTCACACTCCATTTAAAGGATAAATATATGTATATGTCTCATCCTCAGATCTTTAAGAGATATTTTCTGCTGCCAAATGGGAAACTCAAAAACTCATCTGTATAATTCAGCATCAACATTATATATATATTATATATATAAATATGTATGATATATATATAAATAAATCATAGATATTTATGGTTTACTTTTATATCTCTAAATCTCTAAGTTCTTCTATTTCAATTAATTTGTAACTATCTGTTGAATACCCACTACTCTGTGCAAGGTCCGATGATTCGTTGGTCTCCTATGGATAAACAAAAAATAAATAATAATAAATAATAAATACTTTCCATGTACCTCATACTAATCTGTGAAGAAAAACACATACACAACTTGTTTAAAAACAAAGCAAGGCTTGAAAAAAGTTCTATAATAATGCTGTACTTGAGGCATGGGGAAAAAGGTAGAGTAAAAGGGCTGTATAAGAAGGTTAGGTGTCAAATTGCTGTGTGGTACATCCAAAACTAATGCAACTTTGTGTGTTAATTATACTTCAATAGAAAAACTAAATAAATAGATCAATACCAGTTCCAATGCTATAAAAAAAAGGGGGGGGTTAGGTATTGGGGGCTCATCTGGAGCTTTAGAAGCAGGGAGGCATTTTCAGAAGCCTTAGGAAATGTTGCACCTGGGGAAAATGTTCCTTCTGTTACATCGTTAAACTTTGCTTTAAATATAGTTAGCAGTCATTGCAGCCTCCCTGTGAGAGTAGATTTTTCATTTCCAGAGTGAAACAATGAATATCAGGGACAGCTACAGACAGGGTATAGGAATGAACAATAAAGCCAACTTCACTAGTCAAGCCTGTGAGTACTTCCAAGCTAGGAAGTTGACAAGACTTTTGACTGGATTGCATCCTGTAATTGTTGTACTTGTGAAAAAAAATAAATGGTGGATTTTTTTTTTCCTTTCTAAAAGGGAGGCAGGTGCATACAGCCTAGAAGCTATAACTTATGTGTATGTCAACTTAAGATTTATTTCTAGATAAAAAATAGCTGGTTTGGCAGCAAGAATTTTAACTGTTGAATCTGTTATGATTCTAGTTTTAATTAGATGTTTATTGCTTATTTAAAACAGATTGATGATGTTGATTTGAAACAGTTTGTGATCATAACAAAATTGCTTATGTAGGATTTTTCCTGAAATTTTTCTTACAAATTGTTCTGCCTGTCAGAGCATTGTGTGTTTCCCTAATTGAAATAAGCCCACCCCAATCTTACTGCACATGTAAGCTAATATTGCTCAATTAGTTTGCATAATTTTACAACAGGAATTGGATTTATTTTCTATATTAGTTTTCATAAACTGAATCATGGTTCACAATTTTATGTTTGAGCATCTGAGATGTGTATCACTCTGTTCCCATTAATTAAGGAAGGATGCATGATATGAAATTAATGTTTTTCTCATTTTTAGGGAGGGGAGGGAGGGGCAGAGGAAGAGGCAGAGAGAGAATCTTAAGCCGACTCTGTGCCCAGCATGGACAGAGCTTGATGCAGGACTCAATCTCATAACTGTGAACTCTTGACCTGAGCAGAAATCAAGAGTTGGGTGCTCAACTGACTGCGCCACCTAGGTGCCCCAATATGAAATTAATTTTAAGTATCATTGACCAAGAAATTCTAAGTGAATGGCCAGAGGTCTGAAGATGAGGCTTGTCCAAGTTCCCCTCACCTTCCCATCTGGCCACCATTCATAGTTTTACATTTTAAAAGTACATTATTGATACTTTAATATGAAGTTTGGATTTCTGGCTTTCTTGAAAATTCAGTTTCTGATAATGTTTGGCTTTAGTCCCCAAATGGCAAATCTGAACTAGAATGCAGAGATTTTGTTCTACTTCACATGAGCCACATTCTCCATGTTAATAGTCTGTACCTTTGCATTTCTTCATCCCTGCTCACTCCACTGCCTGCTCATTGTAGGCATTTGAGCTTAAATTAAAGCACATTTAACCTACTTTTCAAATGCCCAAGTTTCTACCCTTTAAACTTTATTTTTTTGAATGCATATACAGTTATAGTGATAACATAAAATAGGTCCTATACAAGTCAGGTACAAATTTAAGAACTTATTGGGTATTTTAGCAAGATACTAGGAGTCTTGACCATGTGTGTTCATATCTGGAAAATACTAGAAAGTAATGAAGAAATGAGACCCCAAAAGCATGCATTCAACTTTATTCACCGTTCTGAAAATGACTCTTTACTGCATGAGAAAGATTCTTCATTTTGTCACATAAATATTTTGTGGTATATATTTAGTAAACAGCAGATAAATAATAAAATTTTAGAATGAAAAGAAAGCAGTCGCATCAATTCCTTTTTGTTTATCTTGGATTTAGTTCTATATTGTCTACATATTCTGGTACATTGTGGTTTTACCTCTGTATCTGATAAACTGGCAATTATATGTTAGCCAATATATAATTACTTTTGTAGTCAGGAAAATATCAATTATATATCTATTTGATCTTTGCTTGGTAGAGATAAAGATCTTACCAGTAATTTAACATGGCCCAGTGATTTTTTTTATTACTGTTGTTACAACAAACTTTAATGCTATAATATTTTGAGGGAATACTGGTCAGAAAAAGTCTTTCCTACATCTTAGTTTCACAGAGATGTAGACACAGTAAGAATCTATGATGGGTTTTTCCTCGCAAATTTATAATCAGAAAAGGAAAGAAGATTTATATCTTAAACTTTCAAGTGAGAACATTTTCTTTTCTATTCTTCTTCAAGGCTTACTGAGTAGATCAAAGGTGAGAACTGTAGGTTGGGAGAGAAACTATACCACAAGAAGGTGGCCTTTTCTAAAATTGTGATTTTCTTGTTCTATTTTCCTTTATTATATGTAGCAAGAACAAAAGTTAAGGTAATCCAAGCCTTGATCTGCCACACTACAGTGTAGAACGTTAACCTTAAAATTCTTTGTGGTTATCATATGACATCCCTCTCCCCCCTCATGCCTCCAACCATCTACCAAATCAGGTTTATACTAATAAACCTTAAAGTCGATGTTTTTATTAATTTCTATTTATTAGGATATTATTAGTAATATCATTCTATAATTGTTCTATTAAGGCAAACCTAATTTTTAAATGCTATTTTTAAATTCTTGGACATTTTTTCACAACTATCTATTGAACATCTAGTAAGTCATTCTGCTTGTAATTAGAGTTAAGTGATTATGAATCTAAATTTGTTTCCAGATCATCGTTAAAATCCCAGGGCTCCAGAGTTCTTTAATATATGAACTTGAATAAGTACTTAAATTTTCTGAGCCTCGGTGTCCTTCTCTATATAATATTGATAGTAAAACTATCTCAAAATGGGAAAACCTTTAGTAGTCAGGATTCTCTAGAGGGTTGACTGAGAGATTGTGACTCTGTTTTTATTATTCAAGTTAGACTTTTGTTCACTTGACCTAGAACTCTTTCCCTTACACAGATGAAGTAGAAATTTTGTTGACTACACATCTGTTTCACTTCTAGGAATACCAAGAACAGCTAGCCAAGCCATTAGTCTCTATGAGTCAGGTTATTCTGATTGCTGTTTGACTCTACTGTCAATTGTGATGACTATGCCCACCTTGCCTTTGGCAGTTAAGCACTGCTTCTTGACCCCTATCACCCCAGGCTCCAATGATTCCTACTGCATTTAGATTTCTGATTCAGTGGAAGCAGTTGTCATTGTAATTCCTAATATAAAACAAAAACAAACAAACAACCTAAGAAAGAAAAGAAAAGAAAGCAACCATAGAGCTCTCCAATGATTCTGGAACTCCTTTCACAAATTTATTTCTCACAGTCATGGAGAAAACTGTGTCCTCTGCACTCTTCCAGGATGAGTGAGCAGGTCTTAAATGACAAGTGCACTCTAACATTCAAATCTCCCTAAGCATTTGTGTTCCTTCCTCTACAATATACCATGGCAGTTTTGACATGTCATTTTATGTATTATAGGTCACCCTTGGAGTTATGTTTCAGCCAACCAACCAGCCAAACTGTTGGAATTATTTCTTACCCATCAAACTGTAATGTTAAATTTAGAATCTCCACTTAGTAGGCTCACACTGATAAATTTGGCTTGATAAAACTCTATGTTGCACTACCATCTCACACCATTAATATCCATTCTCATACATATTCCTCAGATTTCTGTCTGTATAAACTGGAAACTTTAGAGAGTTCTTTAAGAGTATAGCTCACCTTCTTATGGGTCATGATTTATAGATAACCTTATTGGGCCTGCTGGCACTTGATTTTAGTTTAGGTTTAGAAGCAAAGAGGAAGTGTGGGTGTGGGTGCTGATGTGAACTTAGAGTATTTTGCAAGGCAATTCCTTAGGGAAGGCCATTTCAATTTCCTCAGGCAGAGTCAGATTAATTCCCTCAAATGGGGGTTGAATGGATGCTTCTACTGGAAAAGAAACTTCAACAAAATTTCGGGGTTCAATTTCTTCAGCTTTATCAGGATTTTCCCATATATCCCTATGCTAATTTTCAGAGTCCCATTTCTTTCCAATCCATGCCCTCCTTTTTTTTTCTTTTTTTAAATTGTTTATTTATCTTAAGAGAGAGAGAGAAAGTGCTCGTGTGTGTAAGTACAAGTGTACAAGCTGAGGAGGGGCAGAGGGAGAGAGAAAATTCCAAGCAGGCTCCACACTGTCAGTACAGAGCTANGTTGTATATTTAAGCAACTGAGCCACCCAGGTGCCCCTATGCCTTATTTTAATAGCAGACACCTTCTGAGATTAGGAATTCAATTTGTGTTGTAATTCAGCCATTCATAGAATAAGATTCTGGGTTTCCTTTTCATGAACCTCAGTCCTGCAGCTATATGAGATTAAGGTTTCTTTCAAGGTAGACACAGAAACTTGTAGGACATTGATACAGTGCTCTAGCTGGGAATTTGAATCCCTGAACTCATCCTTTACTCTTCCCAATTTGCCCAGCACAATTAGGAGCAATCAGTCAATCTCATAATACTTATTAGTTTGGCAAAAGTGTCCTAAGTTATCAAATACATGGTCACTTAGAACCTGTCTCTCATAAATATCTGATTAGGAACATCCAATGGTGATATTTTTCGTATCTCTGTTGCCACCTTACACTATGAACTATCAGGGCTATCTTTACTACTGGAAATAGAGTCATTCATGTCTTCAAATCTAATCAGAATAGGAATTCCAGAAACCCCAGAACCAATTTAGAACTGATTCTTAAGATTCTGTTTTGCTAAAACTGTTCTCAGCACCAAAATCTGTATTAGTTAGGGTTCTCCAGAGTAACAGAAGGAGCAGCCAATGTGGCCAGACTAATACCAGATGATTCTACCTCTTGGAGCAAGGATGGATTCAAAATCTAAGCTGAGAATATCAAATTCTCTTTCTTTAAAAAATGGACATATTCATAAGAGAAACAGAAGCTGAATCTGATTTCTTAAGTGTGGAGACTTAGAAGCTTGGGGAATTAAGAATTTGGCATCAACATCATGGTGGTCCATCATAATCCAATGTTTGGAGGGGCAAAAGTTACCAGCCTGTTAGAGACAGTTGGCAGATGGAAGAATAGATCAGATATATTGCAGAGTAGAAGAGAGAGAGGGAAAGTAAGAAAAAAATTCATTTCCTTTGCTAGCTGGATATACTTTTAGTGCTTGGAGACCATGCAATTCTCCCATTTCCTTGTATTACATTGTCTTCTACTTAATATGGTTTGGTTTCTAATATTTCCTCGGATCATTTCCCTGCCTTTTCCCTGAATCGTTTTATGTAAGTTTTATTTATCTTTTAGAAAAGTACGTAAGTTTTAGAAGAGTTAGATATTGCCTTAGGTTCTTTGTGAGAATACAGTACTCTGCACTTAGAAGACCCTAAAACATTTTTTTCAGATTAAATACTAAAATATTTTCTTAGACTCTACAATCTTTTCTTCATAGTATCTATACCATAGTTCTTAAATTTGTTGAGTAAAAATCCTCTTTGAAACTCTGATGAAATCTATGATCAGAAAATTCATATTATACACACACATACATGCACACAGATTTTGGCATATAATTTCAGGGATTTTGCAGACTTCAGGAAACTTAGCAACGAACCCCAGTTACTCAGGATAGAAATCTCAGTCTTTAAAGTATAACTACATTTCTATAAACATGTTGACATCTATATATTAATAATTCACTATGAGAGCTTTCTATTTAATGGAATCCTATGGTGATTTGTAGATTAAGGAAACCTTCCTGAAACACAAAGATATTTAATTTTTTCTCTTCTGTAATTCTGAATTTTAAGGTAGTTAACATTTAATGCCAATATTATGGAACTCTAAACATGTGTCAGACTTAAACTGCTTCTATTTCCTTGGTTATAAAACTACCTCACCATATGTCTAGTCCAGAGAATGTAGTTACATTTGTCTTTCATATGGGAAAAAATTCCACTTATAAGGGAGGTTTTTTAAATTTAATATTAAATAATTAAAATCCATCCTCACATAAACATCTCAAATTAAGATTGTTTACATGTTCTTTAATTAGATGCAATTAAGCAACTCTCTCAAAGCATTTAGGCCCAGAGGGAGTCTTGGTTGCACTGACAGAATGACTCTTAACACACTGGAAGTTGCCTCGGTATTTGTGGAGGAGTTTCCCTTTGGAAGACACGACAGGTACACTTGTTTTTGCCACCTGAGGAAACAGATGCTGAGAGCTCTCATTAGGAACGGACAGATGAAAAGTTCTGCCCATGAGTCCCGGACAGTAGGAAGGCTCCTCTGTTCTGCTCTTGTCCTGCTGAATCTTTTCTCATCCCAGCAGCCACCATGACACCTAAGGTAGATTGTGTTGTTGCTTTGCTCAGAGGCCCTCAATGGCACCCTGCCTCACTGAGGGTGCCTACCGTGGCTGGCCAGGCCCTGGGGCTGTGCACGATTGTGCTCCTCCCTCCCCACCTGGCTGCATCTTTGTGGCCCTTTCTTTATCTCCATCTTATCTTGCTCTGACTCACTTGGCTCCAGGCATACATCTACCCTCTTTTTCTGGAATGTTCCCTGGATATTTACATGGTTTGTTCCTTCATCTCTGTTCAATATTTCCTCATGGCCCCCTATCCAGTGGGTCCTTCCCTTGTGACCTTCCTTGTCCCTTCTTGCTCCTTTTCCTCCTTGACCCTGCATCCTGTACTCCACCTTCCTGTTTTATTTCACCATGGCACTGATTACCAGCTGACATATGACATATTTTATTTATTTGGTCAGTTGATTCTGTCTTTTTCTGCTAAGGTATAAATTCTAAAAAGGCAAAGGTTGTGACTTCTTAGCACCTATAAAGTGATACAAAGTAGGTGCTCAGTAAACATTTCTTGGGTGAATTAATTCTTAAATAAATGAATGAAAAAGAGCTTAATATAGTTTTTCTGATTAAATTGATTACAATTATGGTTAGTTGAATTTTTCTTTTTTTAATGTTTATTTTTGAGAGAGAGAGAGAGAAAGAAAGAGCATGAGTCGGGGAGTGAGAGAGAGAGAGAGAGGAAGACACAGAATCTGAAGCAGGCTTTAGGTTCTGAGCTGTCAGCACAGAGCCCAAGGTGGGGCTTGAACCCACGAACCATCAGATTATGGCCTGAACTGAAGCTGGACACTCAACCACCTGAGCCACCCAAGTGCCCTGAATTTTTCTTTAAGTGATATTTTTAACTTCCTGGTTGCTTGATCTTGTCTATGCCTGTTAGCAGCAAGCTAAACCCACTTTTCACATGTATACTGGACAAGTTAACATTGTTTTATTCAGTTATGGTAGCAATTCCTTGAGCTAAGGTAGGACCTTCATGAAATGTGGTTGATGATAGTTGCTATAAACTGACAGGATTGTTTGATGTCACCATCTGTTCACAACAGGGTGAATAAACTTCATGGAGAAGCCAATCCACTTGAAGAAGTAATTAGGTATCATGAGACAGAATGTAGAGTTTGAGAATGCCTTGGAAAAGAAAATAGGTTTGGAGCTAATCTTAATCATTTTTCATCTGTTCGGTAATCATTAAAAGCTCAAGTCAAAAACGGATGAGGAGGAACTCAAAAGTAACTGAAAATTTCACAAGAAATTTTAGCAAAATTCTCCAGAGACTTTAATAAGGAAGAGCTGCAATATGTTCTGACTTCTGAGTGATGGGTTCTTCAATAGAAGAAAGGCTCTAGCTTTGTTGCTTGGAATTGTTTTGTGTTAGAACAGTGTAAGAGGCAAAAGATGAACAAGCTTCAGAGACAGACCTTTTTGCCATAAAAATTATTCATAGCTGATCCTTTTTTTTTAACTACAGCATGAAGTGAGTGATGGGAGAAACCCCAAAGGGATCAGAACTCTAACTTTGAACCATAACATTATATGCAGAAAACATATTCATCTTTTTCTTGGAGTCCAAAATACTAGGCACCTAGAATTGGATTGTATTCATAGGGATCCTTTGGGCCATAATGTTCTGTCTTTATAACCAGACACATAGAACATGAGGTCTGGCAAGAATATTGGAAGTTACAGCTGTGTACTGTTAACAGATATGAAACAAACCACTCCTCCAGCAGGAGCTGTTGATGGGCCATCTTCCCTCCAATGGTGGATTTGTCAGATTGGGTCATTCTGCAGTTTTGTTAAGGGACTATGTTACGTCAAAGTCAAATGGATGACTCAAGAGTGGCCACTTCAGCAGCTAACTTTGCTAAAAGAAGGCAAGGAATTTAGTAGTTACTACTTGGGTAATTCGGGCAACCTTCAGGGTGAGTCAAGTGACCTTGTGCAATTTAATGTAAAATGCAGTGAGAAGAACAATTTGCTTAGTTTGAACTGGGCTATTGTGATTTATTTAATTTCTCTGTTCAGTTTTACACCCCATGGATTTGTGAAGCTACATCACAGTCATAATCTGTTGGTGGTTATTCATATAAATGAGTTTATAGATCCTGCAAGGACAAGCTTTATATTTGTTTTCTATGAGCAAATATTATCAAAATTACTGGCACATAAAGGAATCTGGATCCATGGTTAAACTGGTGAGATGTTAAATTCTCTTTTCGTTTCGTAAAATACAAATGACAGATTATTAGTTCATTGAAATAAAGTGAATGTACTGATTTGTCAACACATTTCACCAGTCAGAATACTTAACAATAATTACAGGATGTTCCAAATTTTAAATGAATATGATAGAGAAATAATTCTTCTACTAATGAAAGGGTTTTGTTTTGGGGTGGGTTTTTTTTTTTTTTTTTGAATGTTCAGAATTTTTGAGTCTGTTTTCCAAAGTAGTAGTAGGTGTCATTTGAATGTTTAGTTTCTGTGTTTATAAATTTCTTCAAACTTACTCTACACTAGTTGTCTTCTTGGCATTGCAGGTAATCATTAACTGTAATCAAATAAATCAATCCCTTTTGATATTCATTTTAGAATTTACAGTTGTCCACATAAGAAGTAGCTTAGGTAGAAAAAATAGCACCTGTAATTGAAAGCATCTGTCCCTGAAACTTTAGTTTTGAGGCTTAATCTGGAGCTACTTCTTTCTTTTACCATTCTCCCCAAGTGTTGTTACTTTACTAGGACTTTATCATTTATGAACCTTATATTATGGCACATATGCATTTGAAGCTCTGAAAAGTACAGATTAATTAAATTATTTGTTACCAAGAAAACACTGTTTTAAAACTCTGTTAGTGAATCCATAGATTCTCAACATTTCTGGGTGTCCCAGATAACATTTAGAGCATGAGGACAACCTGCGTGCCACGATACAAAGACTATTTCGAAGAGCAAAGGTTCATTGTGCTTATCTTGCAAAGATGAAGGATAAGTGCCAGGCTTCAGCAATGATTCTTTCCTGAAGGAATCATCAGGTAGTGCTTTCATAAGGTGGTTGGTGTTATAAGTAAACAGTTTATAGATTACCTTACATTATTCCAAGGAAAGACCTGAGAGTCAAACTACAGTAATTGAATACCATGTCATGAACTCAACTTATTTGGGAGCTGACTTTGTTGGCATTTTTTCTAGCATCAACTTTTGTAAAATGAAGCTAGGACTCAGAAAAGAAGCTGTTAAAGATGTTTTCTCAAATACCAAGTATAAATTTTGTCACAGTAGTCTCAGCCCCAGCTGACTGACCCCCATGGCATGTGCCACCAGACCAAAGGCTGGGAACGTTGCTCAGTAATGGCAAGAATCTTCAAATAATCATGAGGAGTTCCTTTATCAAATGCAGTATGTCCTAACACTGCACTGGTTCAACCCATTGTGCAATGAACAAGAGTCCCTCATATGCTAATAATACCAACCCCCCCATGCATACAATTCCCCTGGAATTTATATTTTCTTCAGCATGCTAAAACAAAGATTTATTACTATGTGTTATATTGTGATATGAACTGAAGGGTCACAGAATATGCTGCCCCAGAATAGGACCAGGAATCCTGGATATGCCATCCCCAAATATAGCACTTCAGCATACTGATGGCTGTGAGCTAGAGGCACTTGAAAAAGAGCAAATGCAGGGAGAACCTTTCTCTGAACTCCCTTATCTGCCTAAAGACGCGTCTTCCAAAGAGAACTCAATTGTCTCCTCCACAGGAGTTTCATCAACAGGGGAAGAGTGACTCTCACAGGAAAGAAAAATAGAAGTCAACACCACACCCAGACACTCTGTCACAAACTGTCACACCTCTCATCTGTTTTTCAAAAGACCCATTCATTTTTCCTAAAACTCCTATTCCCTGAAGAGACCTACATTCCCTTTTAGAAGGCCTCTTTTGCTTTTTCCTAGCATGCTACTTAAGCCTGAATTCTAAGGTTACCTCATTGGGTTACTCATTTTTCCTTGGGCATCTCCCTTGTATACATGAGGTACACATGTTAATAAGCTTCTGTTTTTCTTTTGTTAATCTGTTGTTTATTGCCAGGGTCCCAGCCAAGAACTGAGAATGGGAGAAGGAAAATTGTTTTTCTTCCTCTATGGAGCAGAGATCAAAAACACAGGAAAGCATGCAAATGTGACACAATATGAGGTAGCATGCAAATATGACTCAATAGTAAAAGGAAACTTAGGAGAGGCATCTGATCCCTCCAGGGCCCCAGTGTTTGTTAAGGAAGGATGGGAGCAGGGACATCTTAAGAAAGGTGCTTCTGAAAGTGTTTTGGGAGGCTGGGGTTCGTTTGCCAGGGGATTCAAGCAAGGAGAGATTAACATCATGACTGTCTATTAGGGAACCTGAAAATCATCTTGATGTGATTTATTGTGAACGAGAAACTGTAATCAAAATTTAGAAGAAATAATCCCCAAAAGGACAAATCTGATTATAAGGAACATGAATAATTTGAAGATAAATGCAATGGAAATTTTTCACTGCTATGCAATAGTGTAGGAAAATGAAATTCATTGGGATCTTTATATTATTAAAGTAGAAAGTGAAATGAGTTATTACTAGAATACATGTGGTTCATCTCCTGAAAGTCAGGAGCAGAGGAAGCAGTGATTTGAAAGGAGTATCCTAAAGTAGAAGATGACAGAGAAGGGGCAAAAGATCATCCATCTCTAATTGGAGACTGGTTTGTCTTATCTTAGTGCCCAGAAAGAGAAGAAAAAGGTAACCTATGTTAAGTGAGGTCAACATGAGACATCCACAGAAATTAACCTGCTTTATTTTTTTTAAAGTTTACTTGTTTATTTTTGAAAGAGAGAGAGTGAGCGAGCGAGCAGGGTAGGGACAAAGAGAGAAGGAGACAGAGAATCCTAAGTAGGAGCCACGCTATCACCAAAGAGCCTGATGCAGGGCTCGATCTTACAAACCGTGAGATCATAACCTGAGCCAAAATCAAGAGATGGATGCTTAACCAACTGAGACACCCACGCACCCCAAACTGCTCTTTTTTTAATATTTTATTTATTTTTGAGAGAGAGATAGAGACAGCATGTGCAGGGGAGGGTCAGAGAGAGAGAGGGAGACACGGAATCTGAAGCAGGCTCCAGTCTCTGAGCTGTCAGCACAGAGCCCAATGCGGGGCTTGAATCCACGAACCGTGAGATCATGACCTGAGCTGAAGTCGGATGCTTAACCAACTGAGCCACCCAGGCACCCCAAGCTGCTCTTTTTTTAAATGGATAAGTGGTCTTTGTTTTTTACCAACCAATTGGTATTAGTAACACCAGAGTTTATTAATACTTCTCAGCTTATACTTTAGAGATACTAAAATATTTTTGAAATTCACATTTTAAGCATATTTGAAAGGCATCACATCTCTAATTGTTTCTTGCTGCAATGAAAAGGGCTGGCAGCTGGCTCCTCCGAGCTGAGGTTCAGTTGCCGTTTCTTCTCAGTGAGTGTCGAACCAAAGATAGGGATTAGTTTTATAAATATGTAATTATAAATTTTTTTCAGATTCTGATTAATAATTCATCTGTAACTCCTCTAACTTTACGTTATGAATGTTAAACAACTGGGTGAGTCAAAATTTGGTATTTAAGGAGATTAAGGGGAATGTTGTACATATATTTTAGTTTCCATTGCTGCCTTGTAGAATCTTAGTAGAGTATAACCTAAAATAAATTTGTTTCTTTTACTGAAGCCACATATCTATATATTTTACTCAAGAAAGGTTATTATTATCAGTGACTTTTAATACTCATATGGACTACCTGATACGTCTCTGATCCAGAACAGCGATGCTGATTTATACCAGAAAGCAGAACTAGGTAGAACTTATTTTTATTTCTCCTCCTACTTTTTTAAAACACAGAATCTGAAGTCTATTAAAAAAATGTCTATCATATAACATATCAGTTAAAGGTTAGAATCTTTTAATTCAAATTGTAGTCTAGTCTCTTACAAGTTGGGCAAATCTAGGTAAAAAATGACTTAATCTTTCCTTATCTTGTAAATAGGAATAATAAAAGTCTTTCCTCACAAGGTTATTATAAAAATCAAATAAGATAATGTATATAAAGTGCTAAGTATAGTGTCTAGTGCATCCTAGGAATAAACCTATTGAACCTTAGGCATTTTTGTTATTAAGTAGGGGTATAATGGAGTAAAAGTGTATGTGTGTTTGTGTGTGCATGTGTGCGTTTGTGTGCACGTGTAAGCATGCATAATGGTGCCTAAGTACAAGCAGGATTGGCTACATGATTTATGGGGACCAGGGCAAAGGACACTATGGATTTTCTCAAATTTTACTAAGAATTGCAAATAGCAACAAAAGAGCATTAAGCCAAGCACAGGACCCTGGCCAGCCTGGGTGAAGTTGGCCCAAGCTAGGAACAATAGAAAGCATAAGGGCCCACTTTAAATAAATAGCCAGGGGCACCTGGGTGGCTCAGTAGGTTGAGTGTCTGACTTTGACTCAGTTCATGATCTCGTGGCACAGCATTAGGCTCTGTGCTGACAGCTCGGGCCTGGAGCCTGCTTGGGATTCTGTGTCTCCCTCTTTCTCTCTTCCCCTCCCCATGCTCATGCTCTCTCTCTCAAAAATAAATAAAACATTAAAAAAATTTTTAAATAAAGAGCCGGAGCAATATACAATTATTTGAGTGATGCTATAAACACAAAGAATATCTGAAAGTTGCCTTTGTTGCCTTTAAGAATCAATTATTGCTAACTGATTACCAAGGAAAAACAAAAGTAAATGCAGACGGACCCATAGTGCATAAAGAAATCATACAGCAAAAGCTATGATCATTTTCTGAATACAGCCTTTCAGAGTGGATTGGTCTATACATTAAGGCCCAGTATTTAGTTAGAAAACTGTTGTTTTAGAATTGAATTTTGTGGATAGTCATTGAGAAAAGTTAGAAAAATGCTTATATCACTTGTTTTGTTTTATCTTTTAAACCTTCCTGTGGCTTTCTCCTGTTGCATGAAGAATAGAATCCAGCTGTCTTACCAGGGTTTACAAGGGCATATCAGTTAGGATAGTGCCAGCTGTGATAACATAACTGTGCCTCTAGTGGTTAACACAGAGTTTTCAGGTGACCATAAGCTTTTTAAAGGGAACCCCACTAGGGGTGCCTGGCTGGAGCCGTTGGTTAAGTGATGGACTTCTGCTCAGGCTATGATTTCGCCTCTCATGGGTCTCTGCGCTGACAGTGCAGAGCCTGCTTCAGATTCTCCCTCTCCCTCTCCCTGCCCCTCCCTCACTCAGGCATGTGCACTCTCTCTCTCCTCAAAATAAATAAATAAACTCTAAGACACTAAAAAATGGTCATTTATCTGTTTCTTACTAAATTTACCAATCGCAGTTTGAGAAACAAATGGACCCCTTTTGAAAATTTGCTGGTTGTGTCTCAGCCAATCAAAGCTTTGGTTATTTATTTATTTTGATAATTCTGGCCTCTCCTTTGCCCAGACCGTTCCTCAGCTTAGTGGAACAGTAGAATAGAGAATGAGTTGTATTTGCTCATCTAATTTCAAATATGCTTTGTTCTAGAAGTATATAGCATTATAGCAGAACTGGCCATATCAGGTCCAGATGGCAAATCTTCATACTGCATTGACCAGTGAAAGAGTAAGAGCTTCTTTGGTAGTTTTCTCAGATGATCAAGAAAGATGTTTTCTGCACAAACATCTCCTTACATTTATGGAGCCATAAGTCATGTTCCCATTTCTGAACCAATTACGGTGATCAGGGATACACAGTTTGGCTCAGAGAATCAGGATGTTTCCCTGTCTCCACCCCAGGAAACACCCACTGAAACACGTGGGCTCCTTGGAGGTGAGGTAGATACCGAACAAGCTGTCAGGATAGTAAAAGTCAAAGGTAACTTCTAGTATTTGTAGGAGCAACTGGGAGACATAGAAGAACAGGTCAGTGAAGAGTAAATCATGGAAAAGTCAAGGAATTAAAGGGCAAGCATATTGGAAGCTTCTTTATGTAACAAAGTAGAAATAGAAGTACCAGTTATGGGCCAAGTATATTTGTGAGTGTCAGTGAACCAGAATGTTAAGTTTCATGAAATAAAGGAGTGACTCTCACCCTACCCCCCCCCCCTTTTAGGAGTCTGTGGATTACTGTGATAAAGAATATGGAGACACTTACACACTTTACTGTGTAAGTGGCAAGTCAGATGGAATGGATTTTTAAGAGGATTGGAGGAAGAAGAGCACCTACCACACCTCCGAAGACAGTAATGTGAAGAATATGGAAGGGAAAACCGCCACCAGTTAGAGGCAGTGTGTCCTTAAGGTAGAGCCAGGTTTCCCTTAACCGAATGAGGGGAGGTCTAGAGAAAAATCTGAATAGAAGCATTTGCATATGAGTAAGGAGGAGTTTCAGTGGCTTCTTGAGGATGCCAACCTTGTCTTTACTCAGGGTTGACTCCAATCTATTAATTCTCTCACTACCTGTGAGTCCAATGCATGCCTGTGCTCCAGACATACACACACACACACACACACACACACACACACACATCCCTCATGCATTTGTACATGTTCATCTGCAATGTGCATGACTCAGGGAGATTGCTCTCAGGCATCTGCTGAGCCACAACGACATTATGGAGAGAGTATCACACCATGTTGGATTCAGTAATGTGGTTTCCTCTGGTTTGTGTGCAGAGCAGTGGGGTCCTAGTTTGGATTCTCCCAACCCTACCTGTGCTATATCTACCCCTTAGTGTTTCATTCTTTACCAGCTCGCCCCTCGATATTATGAGCTGAAGAATCTGGCTCCTCTCTAGGCTCTACTACCACTCTTTCCTTTGAAATAGAGAGCCACTCTCACCAAGTAAGTTTCTCCTAGTTTTTCTTCCTTTGAGGTGGATGACTATACATCTTTCTTTCCTCTTTTAGGCAATATGTCTCTTGGCCGACCCTGAATGATCCAAAGCTTAAGGAAAAGGGAAAATCTGTATCAAAAAGAGATAGGATATACCTGAAAGTTTTTCAAAATAGCATCCCTGCCTCATACCTTCCTAGAAGGCACATCCCCATATAATATACTGCTTATTTTCATTTACATTGATCCAGAAGTAGCTGTATAAGACAATGCTATTCGTCGTATTTCTGTACATAAAGTATATAAAACAGTTTTCACCCACATGGGACAGTTCTCCTTGCTCCTCTTCCCTGTATTCTGAATTAGTCAGATTTTTATAGTGCCTATTTATTACTGCCCTTTCTCTCTTTAATTGTCTTTTTATTGTCTACAAATAAATATTTTACTACTCCAGTGGTTCCCCGATATCTGCATAAATAAGCCAAATAACTTCTATCTAGAAATAGGGAAAGAAAACAAACAGGCTTGGGAATCCAGTGACATTTAATTCTTTGTCTGATGTTAACTTTCTGGTTAAGTTTGTGCCCATCCATGGTTACTGGTTGTTTCCCCTACAGCGCATCAGCTCTCAGCCACTTACCTCCTGGAGTTCTTATTTCCCTCATTGGTAAATGGAAAAGTTTAATCAAGATAATCTCTAGGGTCCATTTTAGCTTTTTAGTTTACGTGCTGGATGATGTTTACCGTACATTTTTTCCTCTAAATATTTATAAACCATGAATTCCTAAAAATTAACTTATTGCTGATATAAAAACCATAGACTTCATTAAACATAAGCATACGAATCAGTATGTTTTTACTTTTCTTTTCTCCCCTTTCCCCTCAATTTTGTGAGAAGAATTCCTTTACAACTCCCCTTTTCTTTCCTCTATGGAAAACTTAGTCACAGCAAGCGTTCAAGAAATATTTGTTAATTGTACCCCATTGATCCACTTCTCTGTGCTTCTCTGAGATGAGGGAAAAAAGGTGAAACTGTAAGTCTTTTCCTGTTGGTTGCCTGTTGAAACATGTGCTGAGGGAGGCTAAAGGCGGTTGCCCTTTCTGAGCCAGGCTGGAAGCCTTCAAATGCTGCTCTCTGAGCTGCACACTGTGGATTGTCTCCCTCCAGTCTTACAAGATTCATTTACCTGCAAGACTGGAAAATGCCGATATTCTAAAGGTTAATAGGCTGACATGACTTATGAAAACCGTCCTGGTGCCTCACAACGTCTGTGGCAAGGAAGGAACACTGAACAGAACCAGAACGTACTGTACTATGGGGAGGGCGGGGGCGCGGAGGGGTGTCCCTAAACTGGGCTCTTCAGACCTGATGGTACAGATAGAACAGACTGACAAGGTGACAAGGCTGGGATTTGCCACAGGACATTCATGACTCATTCCTGGTGATTTGATAGCATCTAGTGGTTTGCTGTGGGGTTTTCCTTAATGATATGTAAATGACAGTAATACTTGGATACCCTCCAGGGTCCTGGAAGTCGTTCACATTAAGGACTCCTATTCTGGTAGCAGGTAGATCCTGGGGATGACTAGACAGGCGGCTTCCATCCCCTGAGGGACGTCCCAGAAGACTTTCTTCCAGTCACGACTGATTGATCGTTAGGGAAAACCCGGAGTCAGTGTTCTCCGAGAGCGGCTGGGATTCCTAAGAGTACTAGAGCAGCTTTCGGGGCTCCAGGCTGAATTCTGCAGGCTGCTCTTGACAGAAGCTGAACCACCTTGATGGTGATTACCTGACGACAATTTCACAGGCTGTCAGTGTCCGTTGTGCCTGAGTGGCCCTGCTGGAGGGTAATGGGGTTTAATTGCTCTTTGGAGGGAGGATGTGGGGATGTTTGGGGGTGAAGCATGGGAAGGTACTTTATGAAGAAGTGTTACATGGATACAGAGGAATCAAAATCTATATTCATCTGCACAGTGGGATGGTACTGTTTAAAATAACACCCTGAAGTTTCCAAAAGTATTTTAAATCTAAATTTGAGAGTTGTAATGGGTTTTCTCCCTCCCTTCCTTCCTTCCTTCCTTCCTTCCTTCCTTCCTCTTTCTTATTTCCTTTCCTTTCCTCTCCTCCCCTCCCCTCCCCACTCTTCCCCTCCCCTCCCCTTCCCTTTCCTTTCCTTCATATTTGGTGGTGTTAGTGGAGGATTTCTTCCTACTAAGAGCTTAGAAGGATGCCTATCTTGGCCATGCCCCATAATTCAGCCAAGAAAGGAGGCTGAGTGATCCTGCAACTATTTCTTTGGGCAGCCCCACCTCACCACCTTTGGCATTCCGGTCTAGTGAGGCACACAAATGCAGTGAGTGTGGTAGTCTCATTTGTGTCCCTAGCGAATTTCTATCAGGAAAACAAATCATGCCCACCAAAGCACAAAATGAATGTAGCATGTAACATTGTCAACAATCTCTATGTGTTCCTGCTCTAGAGGAGAACAGAGTGAGCTGAGGGATGTTTTGGGGCACTCCTTACTGTCGCATTCCGTGCATGAGTGTGTGTCTCCCCTCACTACCAGAACTGCAACATCAGGCTTCATGGTAGTTAAATGGAGACAAAGAGACTTTTCCTAAACCATGTGCATGGCCCTAGAATGGGACGAGGCCACATTAGCTTTTCCTCTTTGTTCTCCTCCGTTGCTGTGACTGGTGATGCAGGC
This sequence comes from Crocuta crocuta, assembly GCF_008692635.1. Taxonomy (NCBI): domain Eukaryota; kingdom Metazoa; phylum Chordata; class Mammalia; order Carnivora; family Hyaenidae; genus Crocuta; species Crocuta crocuta. The sequence goes on along the minus strand of NW_027527591.1, from coordinate 2,558,067 downwards.
TCTGGCAGGTCCAATTTGTTTATTCATTTGTCATTCTTAACTGTGTATTTGAAACTTAACTACTGTTATGGGAAATGAGCCTTACTTTCTGAGCACAGGTCCCTTTAGGACTAAGCTCTAGTCTGAGCTACTGAAGGCTGTGACATCCAGATGGAATCAGGCTGCTCTTTGCCAATGTCTAAGATGCTTCCTATACATATAACATCAGACATTGCTTAAGTGGCAACCAAAATCACTACCTCGTTAAAAAATTTAGAAATAGCAATTTAACAAATGTAAGAAATGCATCTACTACTTGTTTTATGTCTGTGAACAAGCATGCATGTTCATTAGAAAGTGAAATTCACTAAAAATGAAGTTTGATATTTATCTAATGGTCTGTTTTACATACATTCTCTGAGTCTTCATTTAAGCTCCAACAAATGCCATTAAGTCTTTTGAACGATAATAATTTTGTCATTTGTCAAAAGCCTTCAAAACTTAAACTTTAGAAAACAGTCTTGCAGGGAAGCAATGATAATGCTGTGAATAATTAAGCTGATGCTTTAAGACATAAAATGCTACACACAGCAACTGTGAGGCACCCCCCCCCACCCTTTCCCAGGACTTCATGGCTGTACACCTGCCAGATGACATGAAGGTTACGTTATCATGTGCTGTTCTGAGACATACCTAGAATATTGTCTAGGGGTTGCCTCCAGAATACTATAAACATTTCTTTAAATTTAGAGTTCAGTTTTATGAGGAAGGAGAAATCATATCTGAGATATAATTTTAGGCCTATCTGAACACAGTGCTCATGTTCCATCTCAGGAGATTGTAGCTGTCTACACTCACTACAATGTGAGTGACATCAACGCCATATATGCTGCATGTTTTGTTGCAAGTCCATTTAAAAACCTCTCAGTTGGCAGAAATTCCAATTCTTAAATTTGAATACCAAGAGCCTTTGACTGATTTGATTCTAGCTGTTAAGCTCATTGGGTTCCTATAGGAAACATGTATGTGCATGTGTGTATATGTATGTGTACGTATACAACCTTACACTTTGTATTTTTTATTATCCTTTTTTTTTAAGAGAAAGAGAGAGTGCGGGGGAGGGCAGAGGGAGGTAGAGAAAATCTTAAGCAGGTTCCATGCTCAGAGTCAGCCTGATTCGGGGCTTGATTCCATGATCCTGGGATCATGGCCTGAGCTGAAATCAAGGGTTAGTTGCCCACCGCATGAGCCACCCAGGTGCCCCTACAACCTAACACTTTTAATGAATACCATCTATCTTATAATTCTATAAAAAGCTTATATATAAAGTTCCTTTTTATTTTGCAAATTTTATAACTTGAATATATACTACATATATGTCATTTATGAAGAACAATAAAACAAACATCTATGATCTCATTCTAAGAATTACAATTTCTTTCTACTCTCTTATAATCCAACCATTCTTCAGTTTTCAGGTCAAATGTCATTTCCCCAGCAAGGCATTTCCTCACCTCCCAATGTAAATCAGTTCCTTTGCTATTTTTTTTTTTTTAATAAAAGCACATTCCCCCTCCCCATACCACTTGCCACATTTTGTAATTATGGATGTTTAGTATTTTTCTCCTCCTCTAAACTGTAATCTCCCTGATAACAGAATTTGTGTCTGTTTTGTACATTACTCTTTTGTTCATCTACTATTGTGGCTGGCACATAGTACATTTTCCATAAATTGACTGATAATTATTTAATTGAGAATACATAAATCTCTGAAAGTTAATAATTGTACAAAATCAGTTATTAACGAATGCTTGGATACAGTGAATTAAGTTACAGATGCCTAAGATCACTCCATTTTTTGATGTGGAATGCCTGGTGTAATGATAATTTCTAATCACAAAACATGAACATTAATGAGCAGTCTGAAAATGTATTCAGTGCAAGAAGAACATATTGAGTTTCCTCTCTGTGTGCAATGAGAATATGTGTGTGTGTGTATATGTACATATGTATGTATTTATATATGTGTTTGTATATATGTGTATATATGTGTGTGTAAGATGCATATGTTGGGTTAGAGATTAAAAAGATGAAGAGAGAAGCAGTACATTCAACATAAGTTTTGTGAGGAGGGAAAAAAAAGAATTATTAAAAGCTATTAAAAGAACAAAAAAGAAAGAGCCATCAGAGAGGTGGGAGGAAAAACAGAAAAATGTACCAGATGCCATGGGAGGAGACAGTTTCATAGACTAAATGTTATTGGGGTTTTCTTTTATATCTAGGTGTTGAATTAATTAACAAATAAAACAAAGAGCTAAGAAAGGAAGAAAAATAACAGCCTTATTAATGCTGAGATAAATGGCATTTGAATGGACCTGCTAACGGGATTCTAGAAGTAAGCCAATTTACTGATCTGTCACAGTCAATTCTATATCTGCATTGGCTGATGTGGCTACGTAAATGTATAAGACTTAGCCAAGGAGAAGCAGAGAATACATGCTCTCTGAAGTAGATTCATTGCCAGGAAGAAGCAAGTGGACATGAGCTCAACGGGCCAAGTTTTTCCTTCCAAATTTATGAGTCAGATAAGTCACATCACTTTCCCAGTATCAGATTGAAGCCCAGAGTTATATTAACTAAGCCCTCTTCATAGGAAGGAGATGTCAGGAATTGAAAAGAAGTGTTCCCCACCTAATAAATGATATTAGATAAAAGAGAAGCATCATCTTTATAAAGACTAAGACAAGATTATCAGATTGAGAGGGCATAAATGATAAATATTGAGAATGTTTTAGTATAATGGTAATGGCTGGGACAAAGGCAAGATTAAATGCATTAAGAAGCAAAATAATGATGAAAAAGTAAAGGCAAGTATTATCAACTACTAGTTCCAATCAAATAGAAGGACAAAATATATGTCTATTATGATAGAATAATGTATAGATAGCAATGCATTTTTCCCCCAAGACAAGAAGCTTTTAATCTCTGGAGCTGTGAGGGAACTTGATACTGGAATTAAAGATTTGAGAATGCTAGTGATGTGTAAGAGCTGAAGGAGAAAGGGCTCAAAAAAATAAGGATGCAATAAGGTCATGGGTACTTCATCATCAATTTCTCATTATATCTAAATCAAATTCAAGATTTCACAAAAGCAAAACTTTTCACGGGCCCATTGGCTTTTGACAAATCCTGCCTGTTCTCTCCTATTTGATCTGAATATCCTGCCAGGGAGACAGCCTTTAAAAATTACAACACAATGACCTTTCATTCATTTACATTTTTCTCCATGGATTTATCTTCCTTAAGAAAACTGTTAAAAAGAGGAGAGACAAACATGTCGGAGCAGCGTGGAGGTTCTCTGCTTCTCTCATCCCTGAAATGCAGCTAGGTCAGCAACAAACCATTCTGCACACCTAGAAAATTAATCTGAGGATTAAACAAAAGTCTGCATAATTTGAGCAACAGGACTCTGCAGGTATGCGGTACAGACAGGTCAGCTGGGGGAGAGAGAAGCCGTTGTGGGTAGGGAGCTGCTTTGTTTGTAGAAAGAGGAGAGAGGGGGGAGAGTACAGGGAAAGTACTCCCCTTGAAAGCTGCTGGGGAGAAAGAGAAAGAGTGGAAATACCCACAAGGGTCTGAACAAGAAAAGGAGAAAGGAGAAAAGAAAGGGTTTCAACATCATTAGGACTATAAACAGGGGAGCTCAGAGTAGGAAATTCTGCAGCTCGATACCTGATGGTGCTCTGGTGGGAAGGACAAATCCTTAGGAGCAAACAGCAAGGTCTGAGGAGTCCTCGGTCCACATGGGGAGAAGCAGTAACCCTGCTAGAAGAACATTTGGTAGAGACTGTGCAGCCTCCCCATGGAATAAGGTCCCAGCAAACCCCAAAGAATAGCCGCATTTGCTCATGTTGGAACAAGGACTCTAGGGTGTGGTGAAAACTGGTGGCCGTTTTGTGTTGTGATTTGCCATGGTCCATGAATTGCTTCTGCTACATGATTGTGCAAACTTCTGTGGTGGGCTGACACCTGGATGCAGTCTCTGGGCCTCTGCAACAGCGTGGCTGTTCAACTGTTCCCGGTGGCAAGCTGGAACCTGGCCATTGCTCGGGAAGACCTACCCCTAGGGGGTTGGAGTTGGCCCAAGCTAGAGAGGACTCAGAAGTGAGGGGTTGGAAACAAAGTTCCATCTGAGATAAAATTCAGGAGAGAGGTGCCACCTGGCAGGCTGATGGCTTAGTCATGGACAGTGTAGAAGTGGGGTGTGGATGGAAGCTGGAGTCAGAGGACAGGTACCTGATGACTGGTGGGTGAGACCACAGAGTTCTGATGCTAAACTCTGGGAAGCTGAGTGACTCCATTTTCACATCTCCCTCGTGTGGCCATACATGCATACACATGCTACAAAAATTCATCCCATTAAGCTAAGCAGCACCACTTAGTGGGAAATGGAGTTCTTACACTAAGCCCCATCCAACTGTGCCAACCAAGCCTGGAGGACAACCAAGCCTGCTTAGTGTACAGACTATAAAGTGCTTCATAGTTTGGAATTTCAGGGCAAGATGGNTCTTATTCGTGGATACAGAAAGAGAAAAAAACATTTTTATAAAAATATTTTTTAATTTTTTTACTACATTTTTGATTTTTCTATTCTATTTTACTTTTTTCATTTCATTTATTCTGTTTCATTGTATGCAATTCTTAAAGTTTTTAAACGTTTTCTTACTTTTTTCTTTCTTTTTCTTTCTTTCCTTTCCCTTTTTTCTCTGCTCTATCAAAGATAGACCTATCTTACAGACAAAAACACACCTAGGATCTAACTTCCTTTAGTTAATTTTTTGTGTTGTTTTAATTTTAATATTTTATTTCATTATTTTTCTTCCTCCAAAATGATAAAAAGAAGGAATTCACCCCAAAATAAAGGACAGGAAGAAATGACATACAGGGTCTTAATCAACACAGATAAAAGCAAGATGTCTGAACTAGAATTTAGAATCATGATAATAAGAATACTAGCTGGGGTTAACAAAAACATAATATCCCTGTTTGTAGAGATAAAAGATGTAAAATCTAGTCAGGACTAAATTAAAAATGCTATAGCTGAGATGCATCTTGAATGGATGCTATGGTGAAAAGGATAGATGAAGCAGAACAGTGAATCAGTGATATAGAAGACAAAATTATGGAGAATAATGAAGCAGAAAAAAGAGGGAAACTGAGACACAAGAGCACAATATGAGATTTAGAGAACTCAGTGACTCATCAAAAAGGAATAACATCTGGATCATAGGAGTCCCAAAAGATGAAGAGAGATAGAAGTTTTATGTAAAGAGGGGTAGAAGTTTTACGTGAGCAAAGCATAGCAGAAAACTTTCCTAAGCTGGGGAAAGACACAGACATCAAAATCCAGGAAGCACAGAGAACTCCCATTAGATCAAACAAAAATCAACTATCAACAAGGCAGTTCATAGTCGATTCACAAAATACACAGACAAGGAAATAATTATGAAAACAGCAAGGAAAAAAAAAGAAGTTCTTAACCTACAAGGGAAGACAGATTAGGTTTGCAGCAGACCTATCCACAGAAGCTTTCTGCAGGCCAGAAAGGAGTGGCAAGATACATCCAATGTGCTGAACTGGAAAAATATTCAGACAGGAATTCTTTATCCAGCAAGGTTGTCATTTCAAAATAGAAGGGTGATAGAGAGTTGCCCAGACAGACAAAACTAAAGGAGTTCATGACCAATAAATCAGCCCTGCAAGAAACTCTCTGAGGGGAGAAAAAAAAAACCATGAAAGACCAAAAACAACAAAGACTAGAAAGACCAGAGAGCATCGCCAGAAACCCCAACTCTACAGGCAACACAATGGCAATAAATTCATATTTTTCAGTACTCACTCTAAATGTAGAAGGGCTAAAAGCTCCAATCAAAAGACACAGGGTGACAGAATGGATAAAAAATAAGATCCATGTATATGCTGTTTACAAGAGTCCCATTTAGATAGCTTCAGATTGAAAGTAAGGGGAAGGAGAACAATCTATCATGCTAATAATCACCAAAAGAAAGACAGAGTAGCCATACTTATGTTAGACAATCTAGATTTTAAAATAAAGACTGTAACAAAAGATGAAGAAGGGCATTATTTCATCATTAAGTGGTCTATCCACAGAAGATCTAACAATTATAAATTTATGCCCCCAACATGGAAGTGCAGATATATATCAATTAATCATAAACATAAAGAAACTCATTAACAATAATAACATAAAAACATAATGAAACTCATTGACATTAATACCATAATAATAGGGGACCCCACCATCCTACTTATAGCAATGGGCAGATCATCTAAGCAGAAAATCAACAAGGAAACAATGGCTTTGAATGACACTGGTGGAAGTCCTAGCCTTAGCAATCAGACAACCCTGAGAAATAAAAGGCATCCAAATTGGCAAGGAGGAAGTGAAACGTTCACTCTTCACAGATAACATGGTACTTTACATGGAAAACCCAAAAGATTCCACCAAAACCTGCTAGAACTGATCTATAAATTCAGCAGAGTCACAGGATATAAAATCAATGCACAGAAATCGGTTGCATTTCTATATACCAATAATGAGTCAGCAGAAAGAGAAATCAAGGAATCAATCCCACTTACAGTTGCACCAAAAACCATAAAATACCTAGTAATAAACCTAACCAAAGAGGTGAAAAATCTATACACTGAAAACCATAGAAAACTTATGAAATAAATTGAAGAAGACACAAAAGAATGGAAAAATATTCCATGCTCATGGATTGGAAGAACAAATGTTAAAATGTCAGTACTACCCAAAGCAATCTACATATTCAGTACAATCCCTATCAAAATAACGCCAGCATTCTTCACAAAACTAGAACAAACAATCTTAAAATTTGTATGGAACCAGAGAAGACCCCAAATAGTCAAAGAAATCCTGAAAAAGAAAACCAAAGCTGGAGGCACCACAATCCCAGACTTCAAGCTATATTACAAAGCTGTAATCATCAGGACAGTATGGTACTGGCACAAAAACAGACAGATAAATGGAACAGAGTAAAGAACCTAGAAATGGACCCATAAAGTTATGGCCAACTAAACTTTGAAAAATCAGGAAAGAATATCCAATGGAAAAAAGACAGTCTCCTCAGCAATTGGTGTTGGGAAAAACAGCCACATGTAGAAAAATGAACCTGGACCACTGTCTTACACCAGATTAACATAAGGGAAGGGAAGTGAAAATAATATAAAAGCAGAGAGGGAGAGAAAACACAAGAAACTCTTAAATTTAGAGAATAAACTGAGGGTTGCTGGAGGGGTTGTGGATGGGGGGATAGGCTAAATGGGCAAGAGGCATTAAGGAGGACACTTGTTGGGATGAGCACTGGGTGTTATATGTAGGAGATGAATCACTGGATTCTATTCCTGAAATCATTATTGCTAACTAACTTGGATATAAATTTAAAAAAATTAAAAAATTTTAAAAACCCTGCTAATTAAAAAAACTTACATAAAATATACTATGTGTATATTTTATAATAAGTAAGAATATCTTGGGGCATCAGGGTGGCTCAGTCACATGAGCATCAGATGCTTGATATCAGCTCACGTCATGGTCTCATGGTAGTGAGGTAGAGCCCTCCTGCCCTCACTGTCGGGCTCTAAACTGAGCTGAAACCTGCTTGGGTTTCTCTCCCTCTTTCTCTCTGCCCCTGCCCCCTCAAAATAAATAAATAAACCTAAAAAAATAATTTATTTAAAAACATTATTAGTGCAAATGAACTATGATCCTTTGACTCTATACAGCATACTATCAGTCTGTAAACAACAGGGAAAATTTTATAAATTGATCTTTTAGTGATGGAATTGTCTGAATTGTGTGTACTTCCACTTTTAATTCTAATGTAATGACTTTAGTCTGATATTGTGGTACCAGCACCTAATAAATCTAGTTGGCACACAGAGGAGGTCATTTAACATTGCTGGCCTCATTCACAGTCATGTAAGTACTTTGAGTCAGAGTTTCAACTAGATAAGTTGCTGTAGATGCTTGTTAAAAAAGAAAAAAAAATATGTTTTCTTCAGGCTTCATTGGTGAGGCCCAAGCCGTAGCCTTTGAAATCTACATTTCCTATGACAAGATTGACTATTCAGTCTCTTCTTAAGCACACAAGTGAACTGAAAAGAAATGCTGTGAATGGACATGGATTTGTAGGCAGAACCATTTATAGTCTCTTCCAAACAGACAGAGAGCCCTTTAAATAAAATAGGCTCCTGGGTTGTCTCTGATTGCTAGGGGAAACACATGTAGGTAGGTCTGCGTCTATTGTTGCTAAATTCTATTCTTGCTAACAAAAGCCATGTCTATTAGTTTCTTGAATAAGCTCTGGTATTTCACAAAGAAATGCATCCTTTGACTTGGGTCATAAAAGACTTTCTTGGTATATAGTGAAAGATACATTTACCAAGGTGTTTTATTACTCCACGGTTGGAATTAATCTCTCCCTGCTTTATGCTTCCTTAGCACGTTGTAAGTGTTTCTATTACAGCACTTATCACCATCTGCCTCCATTCAGAGTTGTTAATGTGTATTTTTAGATTATGAGCTCTTGAAGGGCAAGGACCATGCCTTTCTCATTTTATATCTCCATTAAGGCTATATGCATTGACTTGTATTTAGTTGGTGCTAAATAAATGTTTATTAAATTGACTGAGTAGGTGACCATATACCTAGAAATAGACTGCTGTTGTTCAAAAGTAATGTTTTGTTTTAAAATCTTGTTTGCCAGGGTGTTTAAGTGGCTCAGTTGGTATGTGTCTGACTTTGGCTCAGGTCATGATCTCGTGGTTCATGGGTTTGAATCTTGCGTCAGGCTCTGTGCAGACAGCATGGAGTCTGGGGCCTTCTTCAGGTTCTGTGTCTCCTTCTCTCTCTGCCCCTCTCCCATTCTCTTTCTCTCAAAAATGAATAAATATTTAAAAATTATAAAAATAAAAATCTTGGTTGCCAGAAAAATTTGGAAAAATAAACAAGCTTAAATATTATGGGGACTTTGGAAGAGCAAACCTACTCTCTTGGTCAGTTTTCGTTGGTGTCACATTTTAATATGCATTAAAGTATGATATTTATATACTCTCTTAGAGTTCTCCAGAGAAACAGAACCAATAAGAGGTAAATAGATAAATGATAGATGATAGATGATAGATAGATAGATAGATAGATAGATAGATAGATAGATAGATAGATAGGAATTTGTTGTGAGAGATGCTCATGTGATTATGGAGGCTAGGACATCCCATGATATGTCATCTGCAAGCTGGAGGCCCAGAAAAATGGGTGGTACAGTTCTAGTCAAAATATGAATGCCTGAGAGTCTAGACAGCCATTGGTAGAAGTTCTAGGCTGAGTCTAAAGGCCTGAGAACCAGGAGTCCTAATATCCAAAGGCAGGAGAAAATGTAAGTCTAGCTCAAGTAAGACAACGTATCTGTTCTTCCTCCACACTTTCATTTTATTTAGGCCCTCGAGGGATTAGGTGATATGCACCCACATGAGTGAGGTCAATCTTTTTCACTCAATCTACTGATTCAAATCCTAATCTTTTCTGGAGAAACCCTCAAAGACACACAGAGATATAATGTTTTAACAGCTGTCAGGGTGTCTCTTAGCCTGGTCAGGTTGACACGTAAAGTTACCCATCACACATGTAGTATGCCATAAAGACTTTGACTTTGGAGTCGGACAATCCTGAAATAAAATCCTTTTCATTCTCTTCCTAGATAGGCAATCCCATATGATTTACCTAGCTTCTGGGAGCCACAGTTTCCTAACTATAAAATGGAAACAATAATATCATTGCCATAGGATTCTTGTGAGGCTCAAATAGGCTGTGTATGGAAATCAGGTTGCACATTCTGGGAGCTAAATAAACAGTTACCTTCCATTTCCTTTGCTCCTTCTCTTCTTTAAAATTTTTTGATTGAAAAATGTATAGACTTTTTGATGAATTATAATCTTTATATGTGGATATATATTAACATATTAGTGGCTGGGATAAGCACTGTAAGCACATCTTGCGACACTCACAGTCATAAGTGGAATAGTCACTTAGGAAGATAAAGTCAGTGCAATGCTATCTTAAAATAGTTGTATTTTGGGTACCACAAGAGTGGAGGGGATGAAAACCCACTCTAGCCTGAGTTCTCAGAAAAGGTTTCCTGGAGATGGTGATGTCTGAACCTCTTTTAGTCACATGAGTGAAGTTAGTTAGGTGAGAAGAAGTGGGAAGGACAGACATTCTAGGCAAAAGGAAATAACATGAACCAAGGCAGAATCAGTGTAAACCATGCCCTGTGTTGCAAAGTACGACAGTGTAAAGGTATAGAGATGGCAAGAGAAGAATCTACAGAGTGAGGGGATAGTTCACGGAGACCTTGATTTTGAGGAGCTTTGCCATTATTCTGTAAGCCAGTGATTTTTAACTTACTTTAAACAAAGAAAATCTTTTTTGTTGTTGTTTCCCCAGTGGAAGGCTATAAGGGAATCTCATGTAATAAGAGTAGAGAGTAAGGTAACTCAGATTCTCCCATGTAGGATTTACCAATTCCTCTCCCAGAGGGACCATTGAAACAATTCTAAGGAAACCTCAGGACTGGGAACCTGGTTTGAAAACCATTGCTGCAGAGGATGAAATATAGCTGGTGAGTTTTAAACAGGTTGTAGACTGAAATGGAGGTAGAAATACCACTCTTTAGGGCACTGAACTTGAGTTTTGAACTCTGCAAAATATCTCTCCTGGGTTGTCAAAGGGCTCACTTCGGTTGTTATGGGTTCTTTTGGGGTGGAACCTTTTGAGGTCTTTGTAAATGGAGAGATTCATTCCATAGGTCAGACAATTTGGTTGGCTGGGGTGGTTTCCTATCTGGCTACTATTTTAGCTCTCATTGATAAGCTTTGTGCCAGGTTTTGAACGTACTCTATAAACATGTATCTACCTTCAGAGAGCTCACAATCTAGGGAAGATAACAGGTTATAAATTAGATAATTTAGTGATTAGAAAAACTAGATCAATTAATAATTATATGTCATAGCGATTATTATAATAATGTCAGTAATTGTGTGCATTGTGGGCAAGTCCTTCTGACAAGAAGTGATAATTGATTGGAACCTAAGACTAAGAGAAAATTGTCAGGGAGACATGAGAGAAGACTAGCATGGGCAGGTAAGCTGTGGCCAGGGGAAGAGCATAAGCACTTATAAGCAGGGCATGTTTAGAGGACCTCAGCTACAGCAGTCTTGTACATGGATATTGTGTGTCAGATGTGTCAGTCAGGGCTCAGGCAGGAATCAGAAATAAAGAATTTATGAAACATGAAATAAGGAATTTATCTAAGAATTAGACCTTACACAAATATAGGAAATGGAGAAGTAGGAAAGTTCTAAAAGGAGAGTTGAAGAACCAGAAAAATGTCACCCTACTGATACCTAGTATGGAGCTGGCAAAGAAAAAAATGTGAGAAAAGAATAGCTTCTGAAGTAGAGCTGCAAAGGAAGGCTTGCATAAAAGTCTACAGCATTTGTTAATCTTGCTGACCACCACCTCTGTGAGTTTGCAGTATAGAGTCTGCTCCTTGGCTTGAGGCCTCTGTCACTTAGCATCATTGGCAATCAGGAAGAAAAGCTGTAAGTGGAATGGAAAGAGACAAATTGGAACTTTCCAGCATATATGCATTGTCTCATTATCTCTAAACAATGACCTTCACAATGTAATGGTGGTTGCTTCACTTCTGCCTCCCAAATCTCTTACAATATCACTTTTGGTCAATTTTAACCTGGAACTCTACAGAAAAGTGGTTTCTAGGAAGTAGTTCCTAGTGTAACCAAGTTGACCAAAAAAATCTAGCACATCAGAATTTATGGTATACACTCTTGAAAAATTAACACTTATCTGCCATAAATAGCCTTTAATCAAGACAATGACATAATATTTGCATTTAGACTATGAAAGATGAATTGTCTGGGCCTGGATTTCAAGGTGGGAGGTCATGTCCCAAAGCAATGAGGGTAATGTGAAGCTGTCAAACTTATCCAGATGAGAGAAGATGAGGGCCGATCTGAAGCACCGATAATAGTCAGAAAGACAGAGGAAATTGGGATAATACTCATGTTTTTGGTTTGGAACATTATGCAGATGATGATAGGAGATATTACATTGGGAATTCAGTAGGAGGAGCTGGTTCATAAAGAAGAGAGTTAAAGCCGTTCATTTTGGGTATAGTGAGTTTGACAATAGCTATGACTTAGTAAGTAGTAGGCAGTTAAAAATACAATTACGGAGCTTGGAAAGGTGACTTGGGCTAAAGGTATAGATACATTAGCTGTCGCCATAGAGGTGGTGGTTGAAGTAATAAATGAAATCAGCCATGGAGAGTGCATAGCATGAGAACACCTAAGGCCAACACCAACATTTAAGGACAATATGGATAAAGGAGGGCCAGCAGACAGGAAAGGGATGGGTGGGGTCCTGGGAATAGAAGAAAGAGTCTGGTAGGTTAGAAGTCAAGGCAGAAGAATATTTCCAAATAGAGGGAAGCTTCACTGTGTTCAGCTTGACATAGAGATAATACTAAGAAAAGCATTGAGAAATACTGGTTTTTCATTGAAATCTTGAAAGTTGAGCTTGGCTTGAGGATGAGGGATGATGAGAAAATGGAAAGAGTCCATGTAGGTTGAATTTTGGCTATGAATTAGAGAGAGGTAAATAATGCTAAGAAAAAGTGTAGTAAGTAAATTTGAAGTTTTCTTTTAGTAACTTAAAACTGTATCTTGTCACTCTTGCATGTATTCCTTAGTTGTGTATTGTTTATTCTATGTGTATGATCTGTATTAGCTGAACCAGGCTGCAAAGAATCGGACAATGATACTAATTGATAGACTGGATTGAAATGTGCTACTAATGACAGTTTTCTTCTATACATAGAATAGGTAAATTGAAAAAGCTACTTTCAGGAAGTAAAATGTGATATCTGGTATTGGTCTAACTCTGGTACAGGAGGGTAGAGTGCTTTAAAAATATTTATTTCATAGAGAGCTTGAGGCTACATTACTCTCACATTTTCAACCTCCTATGGTGGGAAATGCTTTTTTATTTGATTTTATTATGGATGATGATAAAAGATAATTTTATCTGAATATTACAAACATGAAAATGAGCAAGAAACCAAATGTTTTCCCACTTTCCCACTTTCTTACAGGGCATGGGCTATTTACTATTTTATAGCTACAGACTGAAGTCTCCTGTCCATGTTGACAGTGTTCAGTTCATTGGTAAGCCTACATTTTCTGAAGTCTCAAATTTGAAAAGAAGTGTGTAGTGCTTATGGACCCATAAGCACATGGGCAGAAAAATTTTCTCTAATGAAACACGACTTTTATTCCCACTAAGCTTGACAGCGTTTGGTTTGATCTCTACATGCTGCACATTAAATTAGAGATTTATCATCGATATTGTTACGTACAGCTCGCATGTAAAGAGTTGCTTATAGCTATCATGAAGCCAAATTCTTCCCTCATACATATTATCTCATGGAAGAGCAATTCAAATCCTATCACAGCCTATTCCAAGGAGATGCTTCTTTTGTCATGTTGAAAATAGATTGAAATTTTTCCTTGAAATAGATGAACTCTTGGCTGAAGTTGATACAGAGATTTCAGATGGGATAGAGTTTGGCCAGATTTTGACTCTTGTAATTATATTGAAAGTTAATCTAGCAACGTTGATATGGAGAAAATCTCAAAGAATATGTTTTAAAAGCCACTTTTAATAAAATAGTTCTTCCTCAATCAACCTAAATAGTATTTCTTAACCTTTTTTCAGACTGTTTAGTAAACAAGCCTGCTCTGTAGGAATGTGCTTTCCTTCACCTGAATTCCAAATATGTTTATGTTTGGCCAGATGTTAGTTAATTGAAACTAATTACATTTCCAGAGTAATCCTAGCATCTGGAGTCAGTCAGGCTGTAAAGCAAACCTGAACTGAAGCATGGTGTTGTCCCGGCCTTTCTCCAGCTGCTGCTGGAAAGGAAAGATTGGTGATATAAGTACTTTTAAGTCAAATAATCCAATTCTGTGCATTTATTTTATTTTAATTCTTTTTAATTCTTTAACCACATCCTCGGTGGTTATTGCTAAGCAGGGTTACCATGTCTAGGCTAACAAAAAAAGTCCTGAAAACATAGGAATGAAAAGCAGCATAGAAATTATGAATTGCTTTTTACTAAGCTGAATATTTTGTTGGTGCTCTGCTTGCATACACATTAGTGCCTGAGATGTATTCTCATGTGGTTGTAGTTCTAAGCCATTACCACCACATTTTGCATTCCAGAAAGGAGGTTTAGGATTTTTAGTCATGAATTTTGCTTAACAATGTCTTAGTGAAGAGACAGAAAAGATTTTAAATTGCTCAGTTTTAAAATTGCTTGTTGTTTTCATTAACTTTCAAAAGACTGAAGGGAGTTTTTAGCGGCTCTTAATTATTGATGATTTTCACGTGAGCTCATTATTTTGCAAAAGAATCTTGTCAGAGACACGCTGTGGTTTTTGCCACCTTGGCACCAGCCTGACAAGCGATAGAAAATAGCTGTCCCTATCATGGGACTGTGTTCTTTCTGAGACCAAGTGATAAGGTATTGGACTTTAAACCACCTTAAACACTTAAGGCCCAATGCAAACACTCATCCAACAGTGAGTAAGTGAATGAATGAATGAAGTAGTTATTCTGCCATATTATGATATATCTGAATATGATAATGCTGAGAAGCTTGTGAGGCTTCTAGAGGTGTAATGACTTTTGCTAAGTCTTTTCCATCCACCCATACCCATCACTGGAACTGCTAGTGACTTGTAGAGGGAAGCAGAACTCCAATAAGAAGGAAGCCATGAGCTCACAGGAGAGGCTGAGTCTGAGAAAAAAAATGTTTTTGAGGTTTGTTCCAAAAGAGGCAAAATTAAGATATAGGAAAAGCCTGAGATGAGATATTATCTGGGATACAGATTTCTTTATAGTTCTAGAAGAAAGTTTAAGATGACCATATTATTAAGAGAAGGTATTGGTAGGCGTTGGTATGGACAGGAAGATTTGGGAAATAAGAATTCCATTAGGAGTTGTACTAGTAAGGGCTTTAACCAGTAGAGGGCCATTTGAATTGATGACTGTATAGAGTGATAGCAGGGCAAGTCTTCATCATTATGAGAAAAATCATGGTGTAACTACTATTAGTAATACAGTAAATTGCTAATATGTCTGCACTCCAATATGTGAAACACCTTCTCTGGAATAATAATACAATATCCACATTGATTTGGCCATTTATTTTATAGAGCCATACAATTTTTTGGCAGCAAGCATATCCAGCATGGTCTACCTCTCTGTGGTTATTAGAAGCAGGAGAGAATTCATGGCATGTGAATCTACTTCTGTTTTTATTCCTGGTAAAATTTGAAATTATTGATTTTTAAAAGATGCCCAATTGCATTTCATCAGGCCAAATATAAAGGGTTCTGGAGGGAAAGTCTTGAGTTCCTTTCCTTTCTTTCTTTATCTATACTTTCTCTGAAACAGCAGCAAATTCCCAAATCACCTTTCTATTCAGTGGATCATTTACTTAAAATAAAACAAACAAAAAACCTCCAAAGACTCTACTTTCCTTCCAGAGGCATGTGGGGATTGTGAAATCTACTTGTAAGTTCATCCATCTATATGTTAAACATGAGTTGAATTCCTCCCAGATGAGAGACACTCTGCTAGGGACCCTTTCTGCTCATGGGAGACCTCTGGACACATGGAGAGTTCAAGCCAAGGGTCTCTAAGCATGAACTTGTCCTGCTGTTTGCTCAGTGCTCCTAAGTCCTCAGCTCTATAAGACCCAACTCCTTTTGCGTAGTGATCATTTTGTAACACCTCCTTATTCTCCTGATATAAAAGTCACAGATAATGAAACCCATCTATTTACCTAACTCCTTAAAACAGTAATAACCCTAGAGCAATATAAATTAAACAAAAATTAATTTAAAATAAAATATTGTATATGTCAGTATTTAAGATCTCTAGTGAAGGATATAGGGCTGACCTAACCAAGGGGATGTAACAGACAACCTGTCATGAATGCTTACATCTAAAACTCCTGAGGCTTTCTAGAGACTCCAGAATCACTGAAATTGTCTTTTTTTTTTTCATATTCTACTTGTCCTATCCAAAGCACAAATTCTTCCATGTTTATTTCCAGCCAATAGGCTTAGTGTACCAAAAATTTGTACACACAAGATTTACTGTTTTCAGGCTATAGACTCCTTCCTCTTATAAATTCCTGTGTGGTTTTTTTTTTTTTTGCCTTTATTACTTTATTCAACCTACAAACTTACTCTCTCATATTTGAGGAAACAATTTTTAGTGGGCAAAATAACTATGTAAACATCTCTGAATTATTCTTTGACCCCTCTAAGAGCATATTCAGGAAGCACCACAATAAAATAAATGATAAAGTAAGAGCTTGCACATATTTATCGTGAACAGGTTTCTAAGATTTATTTAAAAAATGTGTTTTACCTGTGACTTTTTAAAGCTTACTTATTTATTTTGAGAGAGAAAGAAAATGAGCACATCAGAAAAGGAGGGGCAGAGAGAGAGAGGGAGAGAGAATCACAAGTAGACTCTGCACTGAACTGAGCCAAAGTCAAGAGCTTGATGCTTAACCGACTGAGCCACACAGGTGCCCCTACATGTGATATTTAAAAAAAAAAACTTTATAGCTTTTATTTATTTTTGAGACAGAGAGAGACAGAGCATGAGCGGGGGAGGAGCAGAGAGAGAGGGAGACACAGAATCTGAAACAGGCTCCAGGCTCTGAGCTGCCAGCACAGACCCTGATGCGGAGCTCTAACCTACAAACTGCGAGATCATGACCTGAGCTGAAGTTGGACGCTTAACCAACTGAGCCATCCAGGCGCCCCTACATGTGACATTTTGAAGTCAGTGAAATGTAAGTATATTTCTGAGTATGGGTACAACTCCTGTAAAGACAACAGCTGCAAATACAAAATGACTTAAGTATGGTATATTGGTGATGGATGCTTCTTTGCCAAGAGGGCCATGATATTTGAAAGAGATTAACAGACTGTGGGGAAATTAAAAACAACTTCCCATTGTTTATATGGTATAAAATCCAGTTTATATTAGAACCATATGAAAATACATTTTATTTATATAAAGAGACTCAAATAATTGCAGTTAGGATTATCACCCATTCTGCATCAATACCCGGAAGAAGATTTTAAACTAGTGCAGAGCATAACTTACAATGGTCCTTTATTAGACTTGACTGTTCTGCACATTGAAGACCATCTAGGATCCCTGAGCAGTAAACCATGAGTGCTCCTCAAGCATTGCCACAACCAAAAATATTTCTACACATTTCTAAAATACTCTCTATGTGGTTTCACCAAGAATTGCTTCTCTGTGTTCGGTCTCACCCTGTGCTTAGCATCCTATGGATCAATAGCTTCTTCAATAATATGCTTCTTGGTCCCTTTGTCACCACTTGACCAGCCAATGCGGGCTTCAGATAATCCTGGTTTCAGCAGGCCTTGTTGGTAACTCCCTGAAGCTAGCTTCTGGGACCCTCCCCCAATTTTTCTAGAGAACTAATAGAACCATCTCTCCACTGAACTATCCAGCATCACACCACTGAAATGTAAATCTGTTGAGAGCAATGTTACTAAGAATTCTCTCTGTATTGTTTGTGATTGCCAAGGAGACAAATCCATGCAATATCATAGAGTGTCACATTCCTGACTCCCCAGGGCTTCCTTTATGTCTCTTGTGCTCCATTAATATTCCTTTGCTCCAAGTGAGTTACTTCTCTCTGTACTGCCAGGCAGACTCCCTGCGTTGTCCTGACAGCATCTAAATTCAGACCCTTAGACACAGCATAAATCTGTGATTGCTTTTAAAGCCCTCCTCCAACAAAACCAAACTCAGGGTTTTTTCAGTCTGAAGCTTATTCAATTTGGGGTTCTTCTTTAAGAAAAAGAATATAGGGGTGTCTGGGTATCTCAGTTGGTTTAGTGTCCAATGCTTGGTTTCGGCTCAGGTCATGATCTCACAGTACATGGGATCAAGTCTTGTGTCAGGCTCTTTGATGACAGTGTGGAGCTTGCTTTGGATTCTCTCTCTTCCTCTCTCTCTCTCTCTCCCAAAATAAATAAAAATTAAAATTAAGAAATAGAAAGAAAAAGAATATAAAATTACCAAAACGAAATAAATATTTTTGTAGAATGAAAAAAAGAAATCAACAACAAAGTACAAATTTTGAAAAAAGCAACAAATACTGCAACAATCATTGAATCCAGAAAAATAGTATGTTATTTCTTTTATTAATTAAATGCCTGACATGCCTCTGTAAGAGATTTTGGCCTACATTTTGGCTGTATAGTCTTTGACAACAATTTTGAAATATCCTTTTCTACAGAGAAAAGAGAAACATGATTCTTTTCCAGTGTTTGTAAGAAAAAAAAAACTATATCTAATTTTGACAACATGGTGAAGTTTTTTTTTAAGTTATTTACTTTGAGAGAGACAGAGAGAGCATAAGCAGGGGAGAGGCAGTGAGAGAGAAAGAGAGAGAGAGAGAAAGAGAGAGAGAATCCCAAGCAGGCTCTGCACTGATAATGCATAGCTCACAAACTATAAGATCATGACCTGAGCCAAAATCCAGAGTTGGATGCTCAACTGACTAAGCCACCCAGGAGCCCCATTGGTAGCAGGGTAAAGTTCTTTTAATCTTTTTAGCTCTATTGGTTCCATCATGTGAATTCTTGGAATTGTTAGATTTAGGAAAAAAATTTCTTACTTGAATTATAAGGTATCACAGTATTACCCATTTCTATGTACCGTGAGTATTCTTAAATGCTGTCTGACTTGATAATATCATTAAGCAATTGCCATTGGTATCCTCATAGCAGTGGCTTATTATGATTTTTATTATTTGTCAATGTCAGTTTTTTAAGTTAAGTCATTCAGAACTTAAGAATCTGTAGAAATATTATTGGGTCTGACTATTCAGGCCAAGGAAAGAGCGTGTGCAAGAAGACCTGTATGAATAGAAAATGGGGAATTGTAGCAGACTTATTGTGTACAACAAGGGAGAATTAGGGATACGGCTAGACAAGTGTGTCAGAGTCAGGTGAAGAAATGTGATCTGCTGTCAAAGATTGGCAAGTAGCTGAAGCTCTCTACTCCTGCCTTTAGGTTAAGGAATCAAATGCTTATGGATGTATCACTAAGCATATGAAGGGCCATATAGTGTGGTACTAAGTTCATTAGCATCATAGTCAAAGGTCAGTTTAAGTTCCATCTCTTACACTTATAGCTGAACAAACTTATTAGCAGCAACTTAACTGTACAGGGAAGTGACTTTAAACTACACAAATATATTTGGAAACTCAAATTAATGTATCTCCTTTAGCCAGTTCCATAAAGTGCCAGTAGCTACTCTAATGCCACCAGACATAAGGGAAAATATAATAGAAGAGTAGACAGAACAGAAAAATATAGCAAATATAGAAAAAATTATGCAAAATAGATGACTATGTATAGATATTACTAGGACTTTTCCCCAGGGTCCTGGAGGAGGCCCATGCACATGAGGGGTCCTACAGCATAAGCTTCTTTAACTTCAGATTGAATCTGCCTCCCTCAAAGGACACAGGAACATATCTGCAAGTGGGATCCCAGGGTGAGTGCAGGTATCTCAGGGTTCCCCAAACAATGCAAAGTAACTCTAATTACAACCTTAGTCTAACTATAAATACTAACACTCTCCTCGCACAGTGCCAGGCTGACCTAGAAAGCCACAAATAGACTGTCTCTGATGGGTGTGCCAACTGGATGTCAAGGATGATTAGTGAGAAAGGAAAGAAGCCCTCCTTCCCCCACTGACTTCAGGGGCATGCAGAGCAGAGTGTGACAGAGGTCTGGAAAGCAGCTGCCACATGGTCTGGAAGGTGTGCATCCCTGCAGAATTACAATTATCTCTTTCACTTTGAAAGGTTGTCCACCTGTGCCTTTACAGACTTCTCTGTCTTCCGCACAATTTTCCAATTTTTACTGCACATAGATTTGTTCCACTGAAGGGCTGTTCTTAGGAGTTTAAGGTTTGTTCTTTAGTCTTTCATTTTACTTATCAGTTTTAGTATTACCACTATTGTACAGCAATCCAGTGTGGCAGGTGTGAGACACATCCTCTGTTTAGTATATGCTGGTTTGTTTTCAATGTCCTAAGTATGTCGAACTCTGTGGAGTGCATGTGGACCTAGAGTGGTGGAGAGAAAGCAAATTTCCAAAGAGAATGGGTAAGGACTTGGTCAAAAACATTTTTTTAAGTTTATTTATTCACTTTGAGAGAGACAGAGACAGCACGAGTGGAAGAGGGGCAGAGAGTGAGAAAGAGAGAGAGAACCCCAAGCAGGCTCTGTGCTGACAGCACACAGCTCGATGAGTGGCTTGAACCCATGAAACTGCAAGATTGTGACTTGAGCCAAAGCCAAGGGTTGGACACACAAACAACTGAGCCACCCAGGTGCCCCAGGACCCGGTCAAATTTTTATTAGACTGTGTGTACCTAGGCAAGTCAGCTTCTCTCAACTTCAGTTTCTTTTCCTGTATGTTGAGAACATAAGATACTTCTGACTCTACAAAACAGTTATGAAGATTAAATAAGGTAGTGTATGTCGAACTGCTTTTTGAAGTGTAGCTGCTGATATGGGTAGGGTTGACTGTTTCATCTTCTTGCTTTTATACCTTCCTGTTCTGTCTCTCAGTGATAGCCTTATAGTGTTTCACTGTTGGACATCCAAAGAAACAATATCTAAGTAGGAGACTCTTGAATGCCCAGAACAAACTGAGGGCTGATGGGGGTGGGGNGGGGAGGGGTGGGGGGTGGTGGGCATGGAGGAGGCCACTTGTGGGGATGAGCACTGGGTGTTATATGGAAACCAACTTGACAATAAACTATTTAAAAAAAAACTAAATGTCTCCACTATATTGATTATAGTGTGTTTTTGTTGTGTGTTTTTTGTTTGCTTGTTTGTTTTGTTATTTTTATAAATGGGTTTTGATTTAAGAGAACATTATTTGGACAATAAGGTGTCAGTCAGGGAGCAAGGAATGAATGTAGACAGAATCACACAGTGTCATGAAGCATCAAAGGCTATAGAGTGATTAACTGAGATAGAATGTGAAAAAATTTAACAAATGAATATTTAGTGTCAATTACATGCTGAATATCATTTGGGTACTAGGCATGCATTAGTAAACAAACTGAGCAAAGATGCTCTCCTCATGGAACTTATATGTTAGTGATTCAGAGTAATGAGAAAGGTAATGCTATGGCAGACTTATACAGAAGTTTGGAAGTTTTAACAAAATATTTTGGAGAAAAATGAAATGAACAATTTATAGTTAGCGGTTCAATTTCAATTCTAGAATCTCATTGTACAACAAGCTTGGGGTGGGGTAGTTTTCTTGGAAGAACATGGTAGTTGACAAATCTTGAACTGAAATGAAGTATATATACAAAGATAGTAAGTTATTTCCACTTAGATTTCATGTTTGTTTGAAATAACTTCAGAGAAGAGGTGATGGAGGCATGGATTCTAAAACCCCCTCTTTCTTATCCCAACTACACCTTGTTTCCACTACTGAGCTAGTTATTTCAGGCCAAAATGAGTTTGTTGAGTTACTAGGTTGCTGATACAATTCACTGATTTACTCATTGATTGATTTATTCATTCAAAAACCAACAAACATCTACATTATACCAGTTATTATGTAAGTTGTTAATGATACAACATAATATGAAAAAAGGATTAAACTGTTTGCCTTTAGAGAATTTATAGTTCATAATTATATTTTTAAGTTCCATATGATCCATGTCATAATGTGAAGGTCATTAGTAGAGAAAGCTTAATATTTCATGTCTCCATGAGTAAAATATAAATCATTTTAGATGCTATTAGCAAGAGCTATTTCTCTATGTAAATTATTCACTCCTACCTGAAATGTTTAGATTGCACCTTCTATACTGCTTGGGGAATTGAATTAGACATGGAGGATATATTCAGATATTAAAATGTATAGACCATTTCACCTATCACAAGATAAGTGTTTAAAAAAAATTCCCAGCATGTCAGCATAAGCCACCCATCTATGACTGAGAACTCTACAGATAGAAGGTGAGAGAGAAAAAGAATGAATAAGCAAACATAATGGCATACTGAAAGTCTCATAAAACTTATGCTGCAATGTATTTCGGCAAATTTAGTGTTTAGATCTTGCTGTCGCATAAAGGAAGAACAAGGTGAAAAATATCAAAGTACTAATCAGAAAGCTACATTAATATGTATCTTACAGTGGAATGCTGGTACTGTATGGAGGTAGATAGGTTTTAGTGCACTTGGAATAAGTTTTAGTAATTCCAGATCTCTTCTTTGGCTTGAAATTTTGATAGCTGAAACACTTTCTTTTTTCTCTTCTATTTTCATATATATGAGGTTTATTGTTTTCTCTTTGGAGGTTCTTCTAAACTCTTTGGAGTAAGAGGCACCCACTTGGTTAGCAACATTTTAAAAAAGTTTTTTAAGTTTATTTATTTTGGAGAGAGAGAGAGACAGAGTATGAGTGGGGGAGGAGTAGACACACACACACACACACACACACACACACACACACACACACACAGAATCTGAAGCAGGCTCCAGGCTCTGAGCTGTCAGCACAGAGCCTGACGTGAAGTTTGAACTCTGGAATGGTGAATTCATGACCTAGGCTGAAGTCAGACACTTAACCTACTGAGCCATCCATGTGTCCTGATTACCAACATTTTTTTATGGTTCTTCACATTCTTGCTGTCAGTTCAACTTTTAGAATCAGTTAATAATAAGAAAAATATGTAACAATCAATAGACTATGCTTTCAGGAAATATTTTAAATACATTTGTGTATTTATTAGCATCAGTGTACATTTGAAAGTATGTACACAAGATATTTTATTCATTCTATTAGCAAATCTTTTGAATTTGGATTTGAAGACTCTTAGTTACTCCACAGAGGCCCCCAGAAGCTTCTAGGGTAGGAAATAGTTCAATGAATCCCATTGGAAAATTCTGGAACAATAACCATATATGATCCACAAATGATTGTAAGAAAATAATCATTGATATTTTGTGTTCTGATTTGTACAACTATGTTCTCTTCATTTATTCAGTGGTTCATGGATAACACTTGGCCATGTATTGCCATTCATTTCCTGCCCTGGTCCCTGGGGCTTCTTAGATCTCAGAGTTCCAGGAGTTTCTGTGATTTTAGAGCTAAGACTTTAAAGAATAGCTACAGATTGGCTCCACTACAATTGCACAGGCCTCCCATTTCCATGACTTAAAGAAAATCTTAGGATTTCCCTAAATACAGTCTATAAACCACTTTCTGATCTCTGGCAACTTGTAGGCTAAGTATGTAAACTTGAAAGTACCAAACGCTGACCCGTATGCAGGTTAATAAAGTATTTAGTTAGGAAAGTAGGCAGAAAGATAGGTCAGGAACTGCTATTGTACACCACTTGTAAAAGACCATGGTTCTATCGAAGAATTTTATTTATTTCATGACATATTGTAAGGGATTAATAAATCAGTGAGCCCCTGAGAAAATTCAGGCATAGCTAAGGCCTAAAAGTAGTTCAGAATGAGGCAGTGGAGTAGTCTGCAAATGTAACAGTGTTTCCTAATCCCCAAACGCCAAGCTGCTGACTCCATGTAGAGACAACTTGCTCTGAACTAGACTCTGGGTGTCCTCTGCCCTTGCCAAGTGTCATTTAATTAGAGGGATTTTGTTTAGTTACTCTACTGTTCAGAATCCTGTCTGTCTTACTGGTCATGAAATTGCTCAGTAGAGCTAAAAGGCAAAGTGACAATAATTGGAAACAAAATGTCTTTGTTCCCTTTCCCTCTGAGCAACAGACTGCACCTTACAAGCACCATATTGGTGGAGGCAGCCTCTTTATTGAGCCTGCTGACAGAGGCATTCTGGCATATTTATAACAGCTGAGGATAGCATGCCCTGAAGAGTGAACTTAATTCTTAGACTGCCAGGTAGTCTTCTGTGAATGACAGTGATTTGTCCCTTGTGATTTCTTTTTCTTCCTTACTGACTATTCATAAAGCAGCATTTGACAGCCTAATTTTATATAGCTAATAACACTAAGGAGCAATGTGATTTCAGAATGTCTATTAGACTTTTTCATGTTAAACTATTTTTAATAAATAGTTCTTTTCGATCTCCATCTTTTATGGCTTACCAAAATTTGATTACAGTGTTTATGCTTTTTATTAAGTAATCTTTCAGAAGTGCAAGCTAAGGATCATGTAAACGATCCTTGATTCTGTTTGGCATTAAGTAAAACATGAATTTGGGTGCAATATTGGAAAATTCATATGTAATTCAGTGGTTGCATTAAAGGAATACTTTGTTCCATATTATATCCAACAAATTTATTGTCTGCTATGTACTAGAGGCGCTCTATTAGGAGCTGGGCATATAAAGATGACTACATGAAACATACTCTGAGCTCTTGGAGAACTCATAGTTAAGGAAGAAGAAAAGCATTTTTCTTCATCATACCATCACATTGGTACCAATGTAATCCTCATTTTACAGATCAACAACTGAGGCTGAAAGGAATTAAGTGACTTGCCAAAAATCACACTGCTAACACCTGATAAGATTCATTCCTGGACAGTTTCATGATAGTGTCTAGGCTTGTACACACTATAATAGATTTCCTTTCATAGTTTTGTCTAGGGATGAACAGCATTTACATTATCTTTATTCTGGTTTTGCACTAAATTCATTCATATTCCTCCAATCTGTTATGCTACTCTGTAGTATTTGCACTTATTATCCATAGGTGATATTTACACCTATGGTATTTACTCTCAAGAGGTAGTGAGAACAGAAATGAAGAGGAGAGAATCATTTGCTGTTCTTTTTATCCCAATCTAATAAAATGTTTCCTTAGACTGGATGTTTCCCAGGGACCACAGGTCATCTTTTCATCATTTCTAGCCCTCAGCTGTATTTTACTTTTATGTGCTCTTGGACTCTATAGGCACCCTTTAAGGAATTTGTTTCCACTATAGGACATGGTCTCTGCTGACTTTGCCACTCAAAGGTCAAGCTTCCATGCTTGATAAATAACTTTACTTTGCCATCCTGATTTTTTCAGAATTTTATTTTGTTTTCATGTGGATTTGACTTTAGAATTATCTATCTATATCATCTATATCTATATCTATATCTGTATCTATCTATATCTATCCTCCTTTCAATTTACTTAGCCAGTGCTATTAATGCTATGAAGGGGAAGTACCATCTTCCCAGTTATAACCCTCTTTCCAGGAGTGGATTCATCCAAAGATGGGTAGCTACATCAAGGCAACCACACATAATGATCAGAACAGGTGACTCAATGGTTAACTCTAAAGTGGTGGGGTGCTAATGTCACTTTTTCAAAGGTAGTTATCCTCTAGAACATCCAGAGAAATAGAATTGCCTTCTCTTCCTTGGAGTTTTCAGATTAGAAGAGGAACATTTTCTAAGATGAGAAGGCTGACTCATTCCACAGCAGGGTAGACCTGTCGGGAGCACCATTGTCCTGTCCACGTGGCTACATGTCGTGTGTTATGAATATTCAGGGTTCAAACCAAGTCGCCTTATCATTCAGCTACAGAATTTAAGGGTACTCTTTCCCACAATCTCTATACTGTAAACAGAGAAATTATTTTTTGTTTCTTAATGAGTTTCAGGCATAGATCTTGGAAAAATCTGGCCTGACTCTCATATTCTTTGGCAGCCCACATGTATCTCCTCACTCATGAGACTGCAGGAGCTGTTCCAGATGGAACATTCTCTAAGACAACGTTTTGTAGTTTTACCTTTTGTATTTCTTAAGCCACAATCTTTGAATACTTTCAAAGGAAATATCACAGTTATGGTTTTCCTCTTTTAGTCACCCTAATAAAAACTAATGATACCGAGGATGAGAAATAACTTTCACAAATTAAGTATTTACCATGTGGCAGAAACTGTGCCAAGTATTTTGCATAAATTATATTATGAATTAGAGAGGAAAGATTCTAATCCCCATCCATCAGATGAGGACATAAAAAGAATAAATAACTTGCCCAAGGTCATAGACCTTAGACAATCTGTTTTCAAAACCTGCGTTCTCATCCTCTGTGTTCTTCAGTGTTTGAAGGATTTTGTGTTTCCCATGCTGTTTTTCTAAACACATTCTATTGCCACTCAATTTCTCTAGTCAGAATGAATTTTAAGTTGCACTCACAGACCTATTTTCTCCTCTTATACAGTATTTATAGTAGCTGATTTTGATAGCTGAGAATAGTACCATATAAATAATGATGTAAGACCTCAGGCAAATCACTTAACCCCTCTGAACTTCAGTTTCCTCATTTGTAAGAGGATGAAATACTAATACTTGCCTCACAGGATTGTTCAAAGATCAAATGCAATAATGCAAGCAAAGTACTCTCCATGAATAAATGTTAGCTCAATTCCCTTCCTTTCTCATCCCTTTCCTTATAAAGCCAAGGATAAGGAAACATAGCAAGACTCATGGCAAATTTGAACACTATAAGGATCCCTGATTGACTAAATCATTAATTTCTCATTCAATCACCAAAAGGATTTGAAGCAGCTTGAGGAATGAAAAAGAAATATAATCATCACAAATGTTACGTTTCCTTAATTTTATTCTGTTATCTATTTTCCCTGTTTCTTTCATTCATTCATTCTGGTAGTCATTCAGTCATTTATTCCTCCGGTATTGATTGCATACCTATTATTTGCCACACATTGTTTTGCATGTTACACTACTCATCTTATAAATCCTCTTCTACTGTCCTATTGGTTTTTATTTCCCCTCCCTCCCTCTTTGTAGTAGCCATGGGTTCATTTTACGCTTCCATTCACCATCAACTGGCAGTAGCCCAACTTCTGACGTTTTTTTACAGTTCCAAATGATGACTCCTCTTCCTCCACCTCCTCCTTCTTCTTTATGTTTATTTATTTATTTATTTGTGGGGGGAGGGGCAGAGAGAAATGGAGAGAGAAAATCCCAAGCAGGCTCCACCCTTAGGGCAGAGCCCAACATGGAGCTCAATCCTATGACCCTGGGATGATGACCTGACCCAAAATCAAGAGTGGGATGCTCAACCAACTGAGCCACCCAGGCACCCTCCTAAATGACTTCTTAAATGCTAACGAAATGTTTTCCTTTTTTCATCTTTGTGGACCTCTTTGTTTCATTTAATGATGTTGATAACTTCTTCCTTCTTAAACCCTTTTGGTGGTTTTCTTGATAGAGTATTCTTCTTGTTCTTCTTATTTCTCATATTGCATCTTCTCTAACTCTATCATACACCTTTTATGCATTGTCCATCCCTTAAATGTTGGCCCATAGAGTTCAAATTTAAATAGATTCTTCTTTTCTGTCTTCTGCTTTGCTATATTTTATTTCTATTTATATGTTAAAGACACTAAATAAAAATGTCCAAACTAGAATTGTCTTCCAAGACTCAGATTCGTATATATATTATTGCTGACTGAACATCTCAGGCACCCCAACCTGAAAATAACTAAAACTGAATTAATCCCTACCCGCCAAATAAATATTTGTTCCACTAACCGTCTCTACACCACCACCCAGTTATGGTACTTGGAAATGATCTAGGGTATATTCTTAAATCCTCCGTATCCCTGAATTTTCCATGTATAATCAATTATCAAGTCTTTTCATTCCAACTTTACTTTCATTCTCACGACCTCTCTCCTAGTTTGGGCTACTTATCTTCTTTTTCTAGACAACTGCAATAGTTATCTAACTCTTGCCCTGCCCTCCAGCTCACAAGCTCAAATCCATCTTCTTACCCACCTTAGAATAATGTTCAGCATCTAACACATAATTGGAGTATGCTCATCTTTTGCTTAAAACTTTCAAATATTCTTCATTGTTTACAAGGGCAGTTTTCAAAAATGGTTCTCTGAAAGCCTTAGGGTTCATTGGAAATGTTTGTGGGTCCACATGGTGATGGCAGCAGTTGGTGCAGGAATTTATGCAGATAGAGACAGTACAATTTCTGGCTTCTCACCGTATCTATACTTTATCCTTCCATTCTTAACCAGAGTAGTTCTAGGTTTATATATTTTATATATATATAGTGCCATATATCATGGAAGGGAGGAAAAAGGATAGAGGAGGTGGAAGAAAGGAAAAGAACTGACTGCTTTTCCAAAGCCTGAAAGCCATCAGCCTGTATAACATCCAAGATTGGCAACCTTCTTTAGGATCTAGCCTCTGACCAGCTCACCAGTCTCATCCCTTAAAATTCTTCTGCCTTTTAATTTATGCTCCATCACATTCATCTAGCCACTTACTTAATAAAAGAAAGATGGGGTTTCACTGTGCTACTGCCCTCAGAAGAATATTTAATTTGAATTAGACCAGTTCTAATTTTGTTTCTTCTCAGACTCATGAATATGCTTTACGTTGCACAGTTGTTTCATAGAATCGAGATACTGAATCGTAATTTTCAGTTTTTCATGCTCATTTCCAGGAGGTTGGCTTTTTTCCCTTGCTATTCAAAGCGATCCTATCCCTTTCATCAGTATGGCAGGTGGCCCTATAAAATTGAACAGCTGTGAATCTTTCTAAGAGACCCTTCGGGGATGAGTTGAGAGCCACATTTGACCTGTTTATGTTTGGGAAGTTGTGTGTATGTGTGTGTGTTTTTCTTCAAAATCCTCTTCCCGGATTACTTTAAAAATGGACCATACAACTCTACCCACTAACTATGCAAGTATTTCCCAGTCAGGAAACTCAGCTGAGTGGGAAGCTGAATCTAAAATTAAAGTAGCTTCCATTTGCTTAAGTGTCATTCTCAACGTAATATACTTTTCCAAAAAAGCATTCATTAATATGCATTTTAAGACTTAATTTAGAAACAGAGTCTGTCATTGATCACCTCCCTGTTTACATTTTAGCAGTCTGCTGAGAGTGCACTGTTAGACTCCCTTACAAGCTGCTTTTCCTTCTCCCTTCTCTCTTTATTAGCCTCAACACCTTCCTCTAGGATCTTTATTAAAAAGATCAAGAAGAGAGGTTTTAGATTTCATAAATATTGCAGCAGTTCCATGCTCTTTGGAGAGTGGCTTCTTTAGATCGAAATGACTTCCAATGGGGCCAGAGAGTGTTTTGAAGCCAACAAGCCAGAAAGAATAAAACTAAAAGCTCTCCTCAATAAACACACCAACACATTAGTGCGTGGGCCAGATAAATCAGTGTGATCATGTAAGAGACACTCAGTTCTTTAAAAACTAGATTTTCTACAAAATCCTAAAGTTAAACACACTGGAGCCCCTGACCTGTGCAACTCCTGATGACTGGGATAATTTTGTTAAAAAGCTAAAGGGAATTCTGTTAACCTTTAAAAAAAAAATTGATTGCCCCGTCATAAGTCTCTGGTGAGGAAATTTTTCATTGTGCTGAAGTCTGTATGTTTTGGAAAAGCTGACTGTTTTTTGTTTGTTTTTTTTTTTAAGTTCACTCAGCCTCAAATATTGTGTGCATATTCTAAGATATTCTATGTGTTTGGTTTCTTGCTAGGAGTGTGAGAAAGGAAGTCATGAATAAGAAGCGATGCAATAAATGGTTAAGAACACTACTATATTGGTAGCTTATAATTTGTATCTAAGATTTGTAATTGGGCCATTCAGCTGATTTTTAGTATGTTACAGAGTTAAAAAATGAATTAAAGTGTGGGAGGCAGGAAGCCTGTTCAAACCATTTGGAGGCCTGGATAACTCTTTTACAAGAAACTGCTACAAATTACTTAACATTTTGTTCTGTAATATGAAGGTTAAATCTAGGGCTTGAAGTGTGGGGTTGGTGAATGAGATGGAACAGAGAAAAATTTGTATGGAGCTACTTCCCACTTTGTGCTGCAGATCCTATACTTGTAAAGTATGGTTTTTTGAAAACACAAATGGAGAATAGAACAGAAGTGCACCAATGTAGTTAGCTCTTACTCTGATGTTGGGAGAAGAATTAAAAATAGCAAAACAACATCCCAAGTATCACTTCCCCTTTATAGCTTCTACCTCAACCCCTGAGTAAAATAAGCAGAATTTTTTTGGCGCCATCACACTTGAACGAGACGGGGGGTTGCATATCATCTTCTTAACTGGCCTTCTAGCGGTAAGACCCCCTGATTTCCAGTTATTGTAATACTTGTTGCAATTTAGAATAATTAGAATCACCTGCTTAGCTTTGAAAGCCCACTGATGCCCTGACTCACCAATTAAATCAGAAATTAGGGGAGAGACCTAGGCAAACCCCCCATGTGATTCTAATGTGTGGCCACGGTGGAGAATCACTGTCCTGACTAATATTTTATAAACACTGAAGCCGGGCATTATCCTTAATCCCTACTTTTATCATGGACCCAATCTTTTCTAGCTTTTCATTGGTTTTTGAATGAAATCTAAATTCTGTCCAGTCTTTAAGCATGTTTATTATCTCATGATTTTGTAACACTCTACAGCTCACATTATCTGTTCCAAGCATACAGGTCTTACAACCTACTTATGCTTATCCCAGTCCATCTTGCCCTTACTCTTGATTATCCTTACCTGTATAAATAGCTGTCTCCTGTCTACTTTACGTCATGAAATCCCATCCAACATCAACCACATCTCTGTCCCCTCTCTGATAAATTCCCAGTTGTAGTTTTTACTGTACAAGCTAGCACCAATCTCAAATTGCCTATTTGAATGAAGTACTCATGGAATTTTTTAAGGTAAAGATTTATTGAATGTCCACAGTATTTCCCTGTATCAGGCCACTTCTGTTCTTTAAGAAAGGTTATACTTTGTTAATGAAAAACAAACCAAAAGTCTCAGTAGAACAAATGAGAGTTTGTTTCTAACTCATGGAAACTTTGTTACAGTTTTTCCATGCAGTGACTCAGTAATTCTAGTGTTCTCATTTCATCCCTCTGCCCTCCCAAGACAAAGCCATCACGTTTACCAAAGGGAAAACACTAGTGGTGTCAAACTCCTTAAATGATTTGGTCTGGATGTGACTCATGACACTTCTGGTAAATCAATGCAAGAAATAGTCACATGATCCTGCCTAGCTGCCGGGAGAGAAGGGAAATATAAGCAAGAATGTGATGTGTAGAGTGAACATAAATATCTCTGCTGCACATTTTCTTTCCTTTTTTTAAAAAAAAAGAAATTATTTGTTTATTTGTTTATTTGATACAGAGAGCTTGCGAAGGGTAAAGGGAGAAAGAGAATCTCAAGCAGGCTCCAACCCTATCAGTGCAGAGCTTGATGAAGGGCCCGGTCTCACATATGGTGAGATCACAACCTGAGTCGGAATCAAAAGTTGCATACTTAACCAGTTCAGTCCTCCAGGGGCCCCTTCTGCTGCACATTATCAAATGTGTGAGCTCATCTATCTTTTGCTACAACTGTACAATGTTAAGAGGTATATTTTAATCTCTGTTATTTTATAATTAACTATTACTATTATTATTATATTTATAGATGAGGGTAGGTGAAATGACTTCTCTACCATCACCCAACTGGATGTAGGACTCATAATCCATAGACTGTCAACTCCTTGAAGGTAGATGCCACATAGTGTCTTCATTCACAAGTAGATATGATGGTTGTTTTTCTATTTGATTAAAATTGGATGGATTTTACTTAAAATTCAAGTATTTATTGGCATTTATTCTTTATTGTGCCTCAGACATTGCAAGATAGAAAAATAGCAGCTCATGAATGAATGATTATATTTAATTATATTTACTTAGGAGGCCTTCACTACTTGGGATTTGAGTTCCATCAATGAGCATCAGTTAGAGGTTGTAGGTACAGGAAAGACACACGTGGTAGGTGAAGAAGAGAGGATGAGAGTGTTCAAGAAAAGGCACAAAAAGCTGACATTCATACTTGTGTGTAGAGATCATATGGACTATTTCAGCAGTTTTTATATGGCCTTGAAATGTCAGTACATAACCACTGAGAATTTATTGTCAATTTGCAAGAAAATAAAGCAAACAAAAAACAAAATGCTTTCCAGGTAGAGCTAAAACCCAGAGCTGTGATTCACCAAACCTTAGAATATGTCTCATGGTCGATTATGGAGTGTTTTGCTTGTGGCACTGACTCATCTGTCTGAACAATCAACATGCAGAGGAGACAGAATCAGGGAGGCACTGATTGGATGATCCGGAGTCTTGTCAAAACTCATGATGTGACAGTGGCAAAGGGATCTGAGAATTTTCAGATTTTTCCTGAGTTTACTCTGATGGTGGCTGCCAGGAAGCCAAATTGCTATTGAACTGCTGATCTGTAGCAATGCCCCTGCTCTCAGACAGTGGTGAAAACAATCAAAGTAAGGAAGGCAATCTGCTGTAGAAGAAAGAACATGGGTATTAAACAGCCCACACAACCTTGGCTTGAATCCAGGCTCTTTTATGTTTTAGCTGTGTGAGTTTGGAGAAGTTAACTAACCTCTTTGAACCTTATTTTTTTCTTCCGTAGAATAGGATAACAATATGTATTTTACAATAATTACTAGAGGACCAGAGATAATAAACCTAAAACATTGTTTCTATGTGACATACTTACAAAACTTTTTTTTCTTTGAGTCAATAGTTCTAACTCTAAAAATAATATCCCTCTGGGGTGCCTGTGTGGCTCAGTCTGTTGAGCTCAGTCTGTTGAGCATCTGACTTTGGCTCAGATCATGATCTCATGGTTCACGAGTTCTAGCCCTGCGTTAGGCTCTGTGCTGTCAGCACAGAAGCCTGAAGCCTGCCTCAGACTCTGTGTATCCCTCTCTCTTTGCCCTTACCCCACTCATACCCTGTCTATCTCTCTCTCATAAATAAATAAAATATTAAATAAAATAAAATAAAAATAATATCCCTTCTTGATTTGCCAATTGTCAATCATATCTGAGTTGAGAGTAATAGTATCAAGAACTAGTAAATATAAAATGGAATATCTAGTCTAACATAATATTCTAAGATAATTGGGTTGTAAGTCTCTATAAAACCTCTATCAGCAAGGCCTGACATTATTTTTTGATCCTAAGACATCTGTTTTATGTGTTTTATACATATGTATGCCCATCTACTTCTTATGCCTGTAATTCATTGTACACAAACCACAGAATTCCTATGGCTTAACAGCAGACATCTGTATATCTAATCAGGAATTACATATAATCAGGCATTCAGTGACTCAATTTGAGCCAATACTCAATTGTATCTGTCTTTTACATTCACTTATTCATTCATTCATTCATTCAATGAATATATAATGAGTGCTAGATAGTATTTTAGGCCCTTGGTATATCTATGTTTCAACAAACAAAACAGACAAAAGTTTCTAAATGTATGGAGATTACAAAGCATTTCAGTGGGGAAAGAAAACTCAGACAATAGATAATAAACATGGTAATAAAAATATTATATGTTAGATGGCAATTGAGAATTGTAAAAAAATAAGGGGGCAAAATATATAAAAAAGAGAATTGAGAGTGCCCAGGGAATTGTGGTGGAGAGGGTTGACTTCAGAATAAAATAGAGTTTTCAGGAATCAGCTCCTGAGAAGGGAATACTTCAGCAGTCTCCAGAAAGAAAGAGGGCTAGCCATGCAATGTACTAGAAGGAGAGTTCCAGGCTGACGGAACAGCAGGGCTGCCACATTCTCAGCAGAGCAAAGCCTAGTCTGACTAGATGGGATGGGGGGGGGGGTGAGGGGGTCAGGCTAGTGTGAGATTATAAAGGTAAACCAGGCAAGGTGGCAAATGATAAAGGGCTCAGTGATTGTAAGGAATTTCCCCCACCTATTTATTAGGAAAAGGCAGGTAGATTACAAATACATAAAATGTGACAATGTGATAATAATAATGAAACATTCAAGGAGAATAACACATTGGAAAAAAAATTGAAGAATCAAGCAAATCACACTGTTTTTCACCGTAAACTACAGTATGTTTCATCTTAGAGGAAAAAACTTTAACATGAAAAGGTTAACGCTCCTTGGCAACGACTATACTGGACATTATGTGTTAGGACATTAGACTCAGTCTCTGTGCTTTTGAGAAAGGAAGCTTTATAGTTCTTATACCTACATTTTTAAATGTTAATAATCACTCTACATTTTAAAAAGGGATTCCTAAAGCAGTCTGTTTCTATTGTTTTTAAAATTCTGCTGTGTTTTAAAGTGTATTTCCTCATAGTCAGTACTCAATGGAAATAAGGAACAGCTGGTCAACATCTTGCACATCACAATCTATCATGTGAGTAATAATTATTATTAATTTACCTGGAAGATGTCTCTTTTCCAAGATAAAATATACTATTCCTTTAATCTACTCTCATAAATCATCTTTTGTATCATTTTAATTCTTTGGGATTACAATTGCTGTCTAAATGTAATATTTTCTACCTGATTAATACTAAATTTCTTCTAATTTACACCAAATCAGATTAAAAATTATTCTCATAAAGAATGATCTGATAAATTATATGATAAACTTATGCTAAAATTCCTGGCTACTGGGGAAAGAAAATTTTGAACCTGTTTTCAGTATTGCCTAAGTGTTACAGAAGATAGATTAATTCTTATAACTTATCTTGTTGTATTAAGATAGTCAAAGACACACGATATGTGTTGGTTATTTTTACTGCGTCATTAACTAATAAATGGAAAATTTCATAAATGCAACATAAAAGAGCTTTATTATTCCCAGGCTTAACTATAAGTTCATTAGTCTCTCATCTAATCTCTGGGACAAAGAAGGTATTAGAAATTCATGAAGGGGTGCCTGGGTGGCTCAGTTGGTTAAGCATCTGACTTGATTTTGGCTCAGGTCATGATCTCAAGATTTGTGAGATCAAGCTCTGAGCCAGGATTTGTGCTGAGCATGCAGCCTTCTTGAGATTCTCTCTCTTCCCCTCTCCCTCTCTCTACTCTTCCTCCACTCTTTCTCTTTCTGTATCTCTAAAAATAAAGAAATAAACTTAAAAGAAAGAGAAATTCATGGAGAAGGAATTATAATGCTTTCAGGTACTCCTTATGGTACAGGTACTTGAGAGAAAAGAGACCTCAGAAGATATAGATAGATCAAGCCACGTATCATTCTTTTTTAAAAAAATTTTTAAATGTTTATTTATTTTTGAGGGAGAGAGAAACAGTGCAAATGGAAGAGGGGCAGAGAGAAAGGGAGTCACAGATCCAAAGCAGGCTGCAGGCTCTGTGCTGTCAGCAGGGCACAAACTCATGGACTATGAGATCATGACCTGAGCCAAAGTGGATGCTTAACCAACTGAGCCACCCAGGCACCCCAAGTCACCTATCATTCTTGAGCAAAGTGTCATGTACTGGTTACCAATCCCAGGGGAGGACTGATATTTACAAAAGAGTCATGGAGGATAACAAAGATCATCACTATGCCAACCACTAGGGACAGGTAGATGTCCAAATACTTCTGACCATTGCATCTTGGTATTCCAATCACTGAGGAAAACACAACACTGTTAGGCATTGGATGGAACAGTGCTTTACTCAAATAGAGAAAAATCAGCATTAAGAGTGCACATCAATGCCCCATTGTCAGTGTGTTTCCACATTCATTCTTCTCATGCTGGGGTGTAAGGAACTCTGTCCTCACTCCATGGAGGACAGATATAGCAGTGAGATTGGGCAGGTGTTCTGTGATGCACACACTGTAAATGAAACAAAAGAGCACACGCTGAGTATGAGAGAAAGAAGAATATTCCCACACAAGATGATAAGCCCAGCACAGCTGTGAGAATTCCTTATACTGGGAAAGGAAGTGTTTCAGGCTCAAGGCTAATTCTTTCTAAAAAGAATAATCATGGAAGAGATTGGCTCTTCAAAACATTGGCTAATGTTAAGAATGCAGTTTGGGTTTTGATTTTTCAGTTTGTTATTGGTTTGTGACACCCCTCCCCCTGCCAAATTTGGGGGGCCTAAAACAATTATTATGTATTTGCTTACAAATTTTCAATTTGATAAGGGCTCAGTGGGGGACCCAGTACATTCCAGTTCCCATCTTGATATAGTAACTCATTTTGTGGGGTTCCTAAGAAAAGAGAACCAACACTAAGGAATTGACTATACCATTTTTTTTAATCCAAAGTAGAATACTTCCATGTGAATACTGTTAATAACTGAGCTGAGAAAACCAGGACAGCCCTTTGAAAACTGGGACCTATATTCACCCTGTCTATAAAGGACCATGACATATGGGGTGGGAGGGAGAAGTACCATTTCAGTTAGGTGTCTGTGACTTTCAATACAAAGCTTTCTGGTAAACTGAACTGGGACGTTTGACCAGAGCACAAATATGCTTTTCTCTCCAAATCACCACTGACCTCCAAATCCAAAAAGTTCAGAGCACATAATTGGTGGTGGTGGGGTGGGGGGTGGATTTAATTCAGCTTTCAAGCAGGCCCTGGCTCCCTTATTGATAGGAGACATGAGACAGAAGGACAGAGAAAGAAGTTCCTGTGCTTATCTAAGAAAATATTCCTGGCCTAGCTTATCCCTCTGCCACACTACCATATGGAGAGAGAGAGAGAGAGAGAGAGAGAGAGAGAGATTCCTCTGAGAGCACTAAATTGGAATTATGCAAATCCAGGTATGTCTGATTTATTCTGTCTACCATATGGAGGGATGAGTTTTTGTTTTCTCTGAGAATTGATCTCATTCTTTCCTATTTGTAGTAAGAAAGGGAAGCAAAACATATTGAGGAGTAAAATCTAATGACACTTGGTTTAGGAGTCCCCCTGCCAACTCAATCCTTATATTTCCTGGTTATATAAGCTGCACACACACACACACACACACACACACACACACACACACACACCAATATATAGTATAGTATATATAGTATCTCTCTCTCGTGTACATACATAATTTCATTTTTTCTTACTTGATTATAATCTAAACTTCTGTGAATTACAACCAAGAATAAAGACAGTAAACCAGCCTAGTATCTTTTCCCCCTAGAAAGAGTGATGGGAGAGAAGATTTATCTTCCTTGCTCCATTCCCTTATTTTTCAGTGCTTTCTGTTGGCTTACTGGACCAAATAGCTAAGATTCTGAAGATCCAAACATGAGCTGCGTCTGTTGGCAGATGATATTAATAGAGTTATTAAAGAAAGGAAAACAAACCACAAGTGACTCTTAACAATAGAGAACAAACTGAGGGTTTATGGAGGGAGGTGGATGGGGGAATGGGCTAGATGGGTGATGGGTATTAAGGAGGGCACTTGATGTGATGAGCACTGGGGAATATATGTATGTGATGAATCACTGAATTCCACTCCTGAAACCAATATTGTACTGTTTATTAACTAAAATTTAAATTTAAAAAACCCACCAGAGTTCCAGATAAGTTTTATTCTAGGAGCTGTGAAACTTGGCATTATATTTACAGATGCTCTTGTTTATCTATGAACTAGACTCATCCAAAGGATGAACTAGGTTTCAGAATTGGTAAGAATAATAACTGAAACCTGGTTGAAATTAACTTTACTTTATCTTTACCATCAAAGTGATTTAGTGAGTCATGCCAAACACAAGGTCAAGTAACATATTTCCAGGTAATAAGATGCATCTCTCAGCTCATTTCTTGATTCTCATACCAGTTTTTAATAAAGGGGGGAATCTGTCAGATCAGAAAAACCCAACACTATAGATTCAGCCTATTTTAGCTTGTGGTAAGGATATGCCAACACTTAAGGTTCTGCCTCATCACCATGCAAGGAATGTATTGTTATGTCAGTTATGTACATCTGTAATTTCTTTCTTTTTCTATATTTACTTAATTATCCATATTTATTTCTTAATATCCATTAACTGTATTTAAGTTTTCAGGGAAGCTAGGTGGGCACAGCCACAATCCATTCAGATGTTATCACCTAAAAACTTGACTTAGCAGCTTATTATAACTAATATTAACAAAACCTATCTCCTGAAGATTCACTAGCTATTTTATTTCTCATCTCAAACTATGGCCAGTAATGTTGCCCAAGATCATCAGAGAGGGTTTTGTAAAGAGCATCACATAAATCTTGTGTTAAAAAATATAGCTACAAAATAAGGGTCTCAAACCCTCTTTTCATTATTAATTCCTAAAAGGGAAATTAAGATCCACGCCATAACATTTCCCTTCTATTATTGTCAAAGCCATGTTAACTTCCAAAATTAAATCTCTTCTCCTTGGAGGAAAGGAGTTTGTATATCATTTCTTCTTTATTTTCTTGTGCTTATTCTCAGCCAGAGAAATCCTATACAGGTGCTTGATTGCTTTCTGGTTTCTGCCAGCAAATGTAGCCTGACTTATTTCTCTTGGAAAAGGTAGGGATACATAAGAACCCTCAGAGTTCTATTAATCTAGTCTCAAATACCTTCCATTGCCAATTTTCAGTAAAGGTGTTTATAGGAAAATATCAGAGCACAACTATAACACAACTCAACTGTAGCACTTAGAAAATCATACAATTTCTTGCTAATTATAACATTATATAATCTGAGCACTAACGCCCCTATTCAGTGTTATATGTACATATATTTCAAGAACCCATCTCATATAATTAAAGTCTGCAATCTTGTTTCCTGCCATAAGCCAAAGTAGGAAGTGTACAGCCTTTTAGAAGATACTAGTGGAGGGTTTGAGATATGGGGATGTAAGGAAGAAAATAGTCATAGAAAGAAGCTCTTGGCTTCAGCTTCAACATATGTGTTAACCCATGGCGGTTGTTTAGAATTTATCTGTGGGATGAAGTTCACCTTTAAATAACACTGTTACCACTTGAGGCATAATATAGGTTTCTTATCATAGTGTATTTCCCTCCCATTCTATACAACACTGTTGTCATTCATTTTACTTATTCATATGCTATAATTACTATTTAAAAAATGTTTATATATTTATTTTGAGTGAGATAAAGCATGAGTGGGGGAGGGGGAGAGAGAGAAAGAGACAGAGGGGGAGAGAGAGAAAGAGACAGAGAGAGAGAGAGAGAGAGAGAAAGAGAGAGAGAATCCAAAGCAGGCTCTTTGCTGTCAGTGCACAGATCCCGACCTGGGACTCTATTCCAGGAACTGTGAGCTCATCACCTGAGCCGAAATCAAGAGTCATACCCTTAACCTACTGAGTCACCCAGGTGCCCCTATAATTACTATTTTTAAACACGGTCTTCTTTTAGATCAACTAAGAATAAGAAAAATAATATATTTTACTTTATATTTATTTACTCCCTTTCTGACATTCCTCCTTTCTTTATGTAGATCTGAATTTCTGACCTATATTGTTTCCCTTCTTTAAATTTAGCATTTTTTGAAGGATACTACTGCTGGCACTGAATTCCCTGTGGTTTTTCTTTTTTTGAGATAGTTTTTATTTCTGCTTCCCTTTGTAAGCATAATTATACCAGATACGGAATTCTAGGTTGGTGGTTGTTTTTCCTTTTTTTTTTTTTTAACACTACTTAGTTCACTCCACTCTCTTCTCTTTTGCATGGTTTCCAATGAGAAATTCACTGTTCTTACAGAGCCAAGGCATTCTTTTTTTCCTCTTTGGCGTCCTTCAGGATTTTATCTTTGTTTGGACCTTCTGAGGTTTAAAGATGATATGTTTAGGTGTAGTTTTTGTTTGTTTGCTTTGTTTTTATTTTTTTGAATTCTTAAAAAATTTTGCTTGGCATGTTTCACATTTCCTGATTTTGTAGTTCGGTGTCTGTCATCATGTTTAGAAAGTTCTCCATCATTATTTTATTTTATTTTTTAAAATTTTTAATGTTTTATTTATTTCTGAGAGAGAGAGAGAGAGAGCGTGAGCAGAGGAGGGTCAGAGAGAGGGAAACACAGAATCTGAAGCAGGCTCCAGGCTCTGAGCTAGCTGTCAGCACAGAGCCCTATGTGGGGCTTGAACCCACGAACTGAGAGATCATGACCTGACCCAAAGTCGGATGCTTAACCTGAGCCCCCAGGCGCCCCTTCCACCATTATTTTAAATAATTCTTCTGTTCTGTTTTCTTTTTATTTTATTTTTGGTAGTCTATTGATGCTCATGTTAATATATTTGAAAAATTTCCATAGCAGTTCCTGAAGTTTCTTTTTTTTTTTTTTTAATTTGTTTTTCTCTTTGCCTTTGGATTGTGGAGATCTCTAGTGGTACGTGTTCAAACTCATGAATTCTTTCATCAGCCACACCCAGTCCACCGAGGAGCCTGTCAAAGACATTCTTTCTGTTATAGTGGTTTTGATCGCCAACATTTGCTTTCTATTGTTCGTAGAATTTCTGTCCTTCCACTTATGTTACCCACTTTTTTCTTACATGTTGTCCATTGTTTCCCTTAGAGCCCTTAGCCTTTTAATCATACTTCCAACGTCTGTGTCATTGTCTCCTCACACTGTGTTTTTCCCTGCCTTTTTGAATATCTTGTAATGTTGTTGTTGTTGTTGAAAACCAGACTGTACTGGGTAATAAGAATTTAGGTGAATAGGGCTTTAGTGTGAAGCTTTATGTTCATCTGGCTGAAAGTTGGGCTTTTAAAAATGTTTCCTGGGGGCACCTGGGTGGCTCAGTCGGCTAAGCATCTAGCTTTGGCTCAGGTCATGATCTCACGTCTTGGGTTTGAGCCCCGTGTTGGGCTCTGTGCTGACAGCCAACTCAAAGCCTGGAGACTGTTTCAGATTCTGTGACTCCCTCTCTCTGTGACTCTCCCCTGCTCACTCTCTCTCGCTCTCTCTCTCTCTTTCTCTCTCAGAAATAAATTGAAAAAACATTAAAAATTTTTTAAAAATGTTTCCTGTAGCAGTAGACGTCAGCTTCTAATGTCCTCATTTTTGCTTCTCTTTTGAATCTGGGTTTCCCTAAGACCTTCCCTAAAGGTTTTTCCTAAAACATTTTCAAACAGAGTCTGGTTTGCTGCTCTTCTGTGATCTACTGTATTTAAGCCTGTGGGTGTATGGTGGTAAGGGATGGAGAGGGCAAATATTCCGTAATCTTATGATAAATCTGTGTTTCTGGGCTGTGACTTTTAATTGTTTCTGGTGGCATAGATTCCCCCCTTCCCCTCACTCAGATGAGACAGGAAGGCCAGTTTTAAAGCTGGAATGAGAGAGCCATTCTCACAGCCACATTAAGCCTCTGGTAAGGTTTATTTCTCTGGAGAATAGGTCTGTGTTATGGAGATTCCTCTGGGCTTATTTCACAATGATCACACTTGCCCTCCCCTTGCAAGAGCCATAAAAGAATCTTTACAATCTTTATCATGAGAACTTTGTGAAGTCCCTGGAGATAAAGCACATGAAAAAGTGGGATCCCTTCTAAGACTGAGGGCCCCCAGGAGTTTCTCATTTTCAAGCTAATCCATAGTCAGCCTTCATCAATTTCTGAAAATTACCATTTAAATTGTCTACAGTCTAGAGTTCCCAGCAGGTTCTCTTCCAGATAAGNTATTCCATGGTATAGATAAACCACATCTTCTTGATCCATTCATCTGTAGGATTCCAGATTTCAAGATGGCCTTGAGACCTCAGTACTTTGATGGGTCCAAGCAAAGACACTGATTGTCAGTCCTTGTTATTGTTTCTCCTCGTCGTAGTCGTCTTCTTCTTCTTCTTCTTCAGGATGAGTGACAACTTCTAACCTCTGGAAAGAGAGCTGAAACACAGAAGGAGCAGAAACTAGAAGTCTGGGCTGGGATTTAAACCTTGAAAGTTTAGATTTTTCCCTTATGCAATGCTTAATTATTTAAGAGAAAAATTCCATCATTAGTAAGACTTGTTTTTCCAGTTAAATTTATTTAAGCAACGTTTCCTCATATTTTTAGGTTTTTTCCCTCTTTGTTCCATAGTTACATCAGAATCACATATATAGTTCTATCAAATAAAGTGGGGACCTAGATGTAACAAGACTGAAATGGGCAAACAGTGGCTGATTTTAACATTATAGTTGAGGTTCTTTTATTTGCAAACCTGAGACATTGTAGAATCTATTTTTGCCGTGGTTCAAGTTGCTCTAGTAAACACTTCAGACACAAGACAAACAGTCAAGTACTTAAAGGAAAGGTGAATGGAATAAACAGAAAAAAATGAGAGCAGGTAGGACAGGGCTGGCCATTTACATGGGTCATTAAAGGAAGACACAATTTGACTATATCACTCCCTGGAGAGCTTCTTGGTGTGGGTTTATGAACTCTGGGAGAAGGGCCAAGTTAGTTCTAATTATATTTAGTTTAACACAGCAATTTAAATGCCTAATCTTTTTCAGTTCTTTTTGTCTTCCTCTCTCTCTCTCTTTAATTTTGAAGTGAGCTCATTTTTATTCTTTGACCTATCTACAGTGTTTGCTAAATGGTTTAATCAGCCATCACTTCTCTAGCTTTCCTGAAAAAATAATTAAGAGATTAGAATCTATTCATCCTTATGCTTTGAAAGCAAATGATATTAAAATAAAATATTAAAATAAAAACATGTTGCAACAAATATAAGCCCACCATTATTTCTGCTTGTATGTTTTTTTGCCTTTTAGGTGACTTACCTCCCGTTAAGTAAATCTTATTTTTAATTTATTTAAAAAATTGTTTTAAGTTTATTTATTTTGAGAGACAGAGCAGAGGAGGGACAGAGAGAGAAGGAGATAATCCCAGGCAGTACAGAGCCTGATGTGGGGCTTGAACTCACGAACCGTGAGATTATGACCTAAACTGAAACCAAAAGTCAGAAGTTTAACCAACTAAGCCACCCAGGAGCCCTTAAGTAAATTTTAAAAAATCAGAAAAGA
This sequence comes from Crocuta crocuta, assembly GCF_008692635.1. Classification (NCBI taxonomy): domain Eukaryota; kingdom Metazoa; phylum Chordata; class Mammalia; order Carnivora; family Hyaenidae; genus Crocuta; species Crocuta crocuta. The sequence goes on along the minus strand of NW_027527591.1, from coordinate 2,515,029 downwards.
AAAGAGAATAAAATAATTTGGGTTTTGGAGTTAAGGGAAACATCCTTTTCTCTATGACTATTTAGTTTTGGAGTATTTCTCCTCTTTTGTTTCTCTCTACAATGAATATTTATTTTACCAGGCTCTTTTTTTCTTTTCTCAAGATGATAAATGAGAGGCTTTTTGCTTTGGTGTTGCCTTATAAAGTGGTACATACATGCTTTCTTATGTATAATACTATATATAGTTCAGTAGTTCTTAACTTTTTTGGGGGGGGGCGGTCACAGATTCCTCTGAGAAAATAATAAAACCTGGGGAATCTTTTCACAGAAAAATGCACATATACATACAGTTTGCATATATAGTTAACTTCAAGAGATTTACAGATTCCCTAAAGGCATAATAAAGGTTTCTGTCTTATCTTAAGTTAAAAACACTCGACACCTCTTTACCTCTCACAAGTCACTTTGTTATGTGACACAGCCAGCCTACCTTCTGGAAGAAGTATCTTGTACTGTATTTTGCCCACTCTGTAACAGAAACATATTTTCTGGCTGATTCAACAATCTATTTAATCTTACGTGACACTGTTCTTTACCTATGGGCTTTATAAGGAAGACAATAGGGTTTGTTGAGAATGGACCCACTGTGTGTAATAAGAACAGCATTGCATTTACTGAGATAATGATCAATATAATAAGTTATAAAGGAAACCCAAGTAGTCTCCTATTCCCCTGTTCTAAGGGACTAATTGTAATGCTTCATCAGCATGACTAAGGAATTGGCTTTCCTATAACTGGGATCCATTGTTCTCCTTTTATGTAACCTTATTTCACTGGGTGTTTGCTTTATAACCTTATTATCAGATCTCAAGTTTTGCTTATAAATTTGTGCAAAATATAGACTTTGACAGCTGAGAATTGATTTTTGCAGAAGACGGCTTCCTTCTAATATTCTCTGCAATATTTTGATGGTAGCAGTGTGAAGTTCTGCCCCTACATCTTTTTAACTTGAGTTCACAGAGTTGCTATTAGTGCTCTTTGAATAATTATTAGCTATAGAACAAGGCATTCAGACAAGGCATCACTGTCAGGAGCAGTGGGGAGGTATGGGCCTGTCTCTGCTGGTGTGAGGATGGTTAAGAAGAAGCTGTTCCATTTCAGTGGACAAACACCAACCACATGAGCTACAGTTGAGCTTACTAAATGTTCATGGTTTGTATTTTTAAAATCTGTGAATATGCATATATACTTCTAGCATATGTCTCAATGTGTATGTATTTGTAGTATGTGTGTATGATTGTAGTCAAAGCTCTAGTCAGTTCTCTCAAGTTTGTGCAAATTCTGCTGTGATTTGAAAAATGGTTTGATGAAGACATCCACGATTTGTAAGAGGGACAATAATAAGCATGTGATTAACATGAACTAATTAAACTAAAATGTCCTAGGCTATTCTTTGCTAGACCATTATTCAATGATGTAAGGGAAATGTCATAATGCTGTTTTAATGTGGAATAGGTTTATATCAAGAAAAAGAATATTAAAGCTTTCTTTATATTCTCATGCCCCTTGTACAGTTTCTCTGTACCAAGAGATGATATAGTGATTACATAATGCTAAGAATATAGGATTTGAATTAAAAAAACAAAAACTGAAAAACTAAGAGTATAGTCTCAGGCCTACCACTTATTTCCTGTGAGACTTTTATTTCTCTCAAGATAATATCCTGTGAAGAGGAATAGTAACAGGACTTACCCTATTGGGTTGGTGGGAATTAACAGATACAATGAATGTGAAGTGATTTGCAGAGTTCTGGCATATTATATATACTTAATAAAGATAGGCTATTATTGTCGATGCTGCATTGCCTGCTTAGTTGGTAATTTTCTTCGAGGACTATTAACTGGGTTGGAGCTTCTGGATGTGAGGGACAGTTAACCTCCATAGTATAAACTCACTCTGTAAAAGGTTCAGCCCAACATCTTCATTTTCTTTTTTATTTCTATGAGAAATAGCTACTTTTGCATTTTTTGGGTGTGTGTGTGTGTGTGTTTTTGTTTTGGGAGGTATCGTATTCACTTAAGGTCTCTCTCCAATGTGTATAGCAGTCTTTACTATTTTGGTAACTATTTTCTTTGCTTGCCTTGTTAATTAAAGCAGTTTCCTGCTTAGTAATGCATATTTTACCTTGAACCTTAATTCCTTCCGCTATTGTCTCTGAAATGGATCCAATTCCCAGAGATCCTTGTCAGGATAGGTTATTGACAAACCATAAGATAACCAGGTGACTTAGTGACTGTATTCTTGCTATGCTTACAGAATTAGAGCCTGCATATATTTTTCTGCACTTTTTAAAACAGTTATCCATATTACCCAGTTTGTTGATATTTTTATCAAAGCCCTCCAAAGACATAAGCCTAGATAGGATGATGTGTTAATGTTATTAATTCTATTCCAGTTGTCTGGCTAAATTTTCTAAACAGTTTTGCTTAAAGGATGGAGACCACATTAAACCTACTTTTGAAGCATAAATATTAATATATTCTGTGGGGTGTGCTTGTACAAACTTAGTGAAGTATCAGATAAAGACCAGAATATTTCTGGTTCTCTTAGAATTTATTTTTAAGGCCAGAAAACTCTCCAAACTGTCCTACTAAGGCATGAGCTTCTGTGTTTATTTTTAGGGTATCTACCTTTGCTCTGATATTCACCCTATACCTTTCTTGTAACATCACCACCCTGTTCAGTCTACGTTATCAGTTTCAACTAAAATGATTTTCCTTACAATTCGATGTTTTCCAAGTCCCAGTTACAAAATCTCATCTAATTCTCCTTTTCTTTGTATCATGAAATGTAAAACTTTTTTCTGTATGATATGATTAGGCTATATTTTTCTATTTAATTTCATTTTAGTTTATCTCTAAAGGATATTTAAACATTGCTTTAAGAAATACAATATTTGTTACTTCTTTATAAATGACACCATCCTGGCATTTTATTCATCATTCTACTCAATATCTGCATCTTTCATGGGTTCTTTCTTGCATATAAATTAATTAATTTTCTTAAACTTTCAAGGAAAATACTGCCTCCCCAATTTTATAGATGGATGAATTGGGGAAACAGAGAAAGCCGTGCTTTCCCATGGCATTAGATAGACTAAATGTTTAGAACAGAGATTCACACTCAGGGCTACTAATCTGAAAGCCTTTGCTGGTTCTACTAGACAGCACTAAACTCATAAAAGTGAGATTTATGTGACTAGAACTCAAGTCTACAAAGTCTCAAAGGAAATGGTTGACTTTGAACATGCACTTACATTAAAATCTGCCTCTCCTATCACTGTTACTGCGTCCTGGGAGAATGCCTTTTATATGCCCAGGCACATAACAATATGGTTTCTAAATGATAGTAATGTTAAAAATAACATTTGCCAGCAGTGTCATTCCAGGAACTAATCTACGGTGTAGGGGAAATCTCTTCAGTTTGATGCTTTCTCTGCTGTGAAGAGAAAGTGCAGGGTTTAATATATCATGATGTCTCTTTTATTCATTTCTTTCAACCTTTGGTTTAGCGCTTATAAATTACCTATTAGATTTGCAAGTGATGCCTTCCTTGGTCATCAAATTGGGTAGCATGGTCTGGGAGCCTGCTGAAAGATTTTACGCAAGTTTTACATGCTGAAGAGTTCTGGTTGTAGATGTCTTTATGTATACATAAACCTTACAACCTGGCATCCTTACAGCACTGAGATTTCAGATAAAGGGCTAATTCATATGTTATGCACTGTGTTACCAAGGTTCCATTTTATATAGCAACTAATTTTGGTTGGCATAGACTTTTGAAGACATAAGATAACAATTTTACAATAAATGGTCTATTAGGGATCTTCAGAGAAACAGGACCAATTATATATATGGGGGAAATGACAGGGAGGGAGAAATATTAATTTTAAGGAACTGGCTTATGTGATTGTGGTGGTTGGCAAATCCAAACTCTGTAGTGCAAACACACAGGCTGGAGACCCAGGGAGAGTCTGAAGGCAGCGTGGAGCAGAGTCTTTCTTACTTCCAGGGACCTCAGTCTTTTTCTTGAAATTGAAGCCCTTCAATTAATTGGATGAGACCCATCCATATTATAGGGGATAATCTGCTTTATTCAAAGTGTACTGATTTATATGTTAATCACATTTCAAAATTTTCTTCATAGCAACATCTAGACTTATTTGATCAGACATTTGGGCACCCTAGCCTAGCAAGTAAATACATAAAATTAACCATTACAACTGGATTCCAACTTCTTATGTTGATTTTTTTCTGAAAAATTGGTGTCATCTAATTCCAAAGATATTGGCCTCTGAAAATTTCAAAGCCTTGTGTGTTGCATACACAAATTAATACAATTTAATATAAAATTAGTCTTTTAGACTTTAGAATTAATTTCTTTACAGCAATGAAATCTGCACTTAAATTTTGGGGAGCTAGTGATCACTATAACATAATTGAGACTTCTTGAGTGCCTGGGTTGCTGAGTTGCTTAAGCATCTGACTCTTGATTTTGGCTCAGATTATGATCTCACAGTCATGAGATTGAGCTCTGTGTCAGGCACTGAGTGTGGAGCCTGCTATTAACAATGTATCTTAACATGTACAAGAATATTTAACTGAATAATATTTTAAACTGTTCTTATTGGTCCTATGTTTAAATTCTTCTAATTTTTAACATGTTTTAATGAAATCATGACACCAGATCCTTGGGAAAAGAAGCCTCTGTCACCACCCCATGACCATTGATTTTATTATGTCAAAATGAGCCATGACAGGCTAAGTATTGCTGTATATAAAACAACTACAAAATCTCAGTGGCTTAATAAACCAAGAGTTTGTTTCTTGCTTATCTACATTTCAAATATAGGAGTTCTATTCATCATAGTTATTCAGTACCCTAGGCAAACTGAGACTCAGTTTACATGTAGACACATAACTATTGTGCCAGGAGATAAAACAAACAACACTTAAAGTGAGTTGTATATGATGCTTCTTCAAGCTTCCACCAGAGGTGAACTGTACTCCTTCTGCTCATATTTTGGTAACCAAAGCAAGTTTCAGGGCCATGTGTCCTACTGAAAAATAGGTGAGGAAGTATAATTCTACTCTGAACATGGAAGGAGGGGAACTGGAATATGGCCAGTCTTGTGATCATAATAAGCCACTGTTTCAGGTATGATTTTGTATTAGGAATGATTCAGCTTTCCATGTCTAGGAGTGGCTCATAAAGGCATTCAGTTACTTCACAGAAGAGTGAATAGGTAGGAAGTCTCTGAGTTGGTGTGGGAGCACAAGACTGTTATAAACAATCAGGTATTTTTCATATTTTTGTCCTACTAATTCCAGAATTGTGGATTTTTGTTCTTAGCTTGGCTACTTTGTGGTTTCAGGAAGACTTCTACAACTATAAACATGATATCTTCACACATCTGGCTCCCAATCACAAAAGAAGGAACATATCATCTTCCTTGATCTCTGTCTCCATTTAGTCAGGAGGATAATCCTCCCTGGAAGAACCAGGTCTGCTTTCCTAGAAGACTTTCCCTTATTTTTCAGAACCACGTCAATTGGCAATCCTGAGCTGCAAGTAAAGTTGGGAGAGTGAGCATCCAAAAGAGGGCAGAGTAACTGTAACTTGTTTAGAAGACGATTATGGCTTACCGTCTTTCTTGTTCAAGGTGCAGGGGGCATCTTGTCCCTGGAACAAAATTGTAGCTCTGTTATTTAAAAAGAAAAGAAAATGGCTATAGAGAGAACACAAGATTACCTTTCACAGAAATTAAATGAAAAAAAATCCTTCATAATTTAATAGGGAGATAATAATTTGAGGTAAATTGTAAGCAAGACAGATTGTCATGTAATCTAAAGTGGTTAAAAGGTGATGAGAGAGTCCACTAGGGTGCTCGGCCAATCAGTGAGGTAGCATCATGTGAGCCGATCTTTGAGAAACTGGTAGCATTTCAATGACAGAAAGGGCATTGCAGGTGGAAGACACTGAAGGCAAACAGCCAGGAAAATGATGATGCTGGGATGTGAGAGTGGGATTAAATAATGTAGAGTCATTAATGTCAGACAAGAGCTTGGGCTCTTTAAGGAGCCTTACAGATTTGGAGCCTTGCGATGTGGTGGTTAAGAACAGTTGCTCTAGACTTAGCCAATCTCAGTTCAATCTGAGTTCTACCACCAGCTTTTTGTGAAATGGTGAGTATACTCCCTAACTTCTTTCAGTCTCCATTTTGTCATCTGTAATAATAAGGAATAATAAAAACTACCTATCTATATTAGTTAGGGTATGCTAAACAGCTGAAATAAATAGATGCAAAAATGTAATGGCTGAAATAAAATGCAACTTTATTTTTTACTCCTATGACAGCCCCAAGCAGGCTCTGCTTTATGCAGTCATTCACAAGCACAAGTGAAAGCAACTTCGCCATCTTCCCCAGTACTTAGCATAGTGCCTAAGTATTCAGAGTGCCTCAACAATCAAGAAATGTTCATAGTTAATGTTAGCCATAATTCTGGCTAAGAGACCAAGGGAAGGAACTTAGAAGAGATTTGAAATAAACGTAAGTCTTCTTAAAAATAAAAGAACATGTTATGTACTTATTTTGAATAGAAAAATGAGACAATTTGAACTGAAATAAGGGTTATTGTGGCAAATGCAGGTAGGGTGTTTGTGCGGGGGGATGATGGTTGTAGGATGACAGTCAGCTAGAAGACTGTTATAATGACGTTGGCAAGAAGTTACAGGATCAGAAGGAGGATGGGGAAGAAGAAGTAGAAGAGCTAATAGAGCCCACTGTTGGGGAGCCTGGGTGGCTCAGTCAGTTAAGTGTGTGACTTTGGCCCGGGTCATGATCTCACAGTTCATGGGTTCGAGCCCTGCATCAGGCTCCGTGCTGACATCTTGGAGCCTGAAGCCTGCTTTGGAATCTGTGTCTCCCTCTCCCTCCACCCCTCTGCCACTCTCTCTCTCTCTCAAAAATAAATAAATATTTAAAAAAATTAAAAACAATAGATTCCACTCTCTGAAGGTTTGGAGAGTTTGTCTTATATTTCTAGATGTCCTAAATTCAAATATATGTTTGGTGGCTACATTTGCCACTGGCAAAATCAAAGTACAGTAAAACCTTGGATTGTGAGTAACTTGTTCTGTGAATGTTCCACAAGACAAACAAACATTTCTAATAACTTTAACTTGATAATGGAGTGATGTCTTGCAATATGAGTAGTATGCGATGCCAAACTTTACATGATCACAACTGGCCCAGTGGCTCTTGAAATTTGCTTTGATATACAAGTGCTTTGGATTACAAGCATGTTTCTAGAAGGAATTATGTTTGCAAACCAGGGTTTTACTATATTTCTCTTATAATCTCAAAATAATTTTTGATAATACTTGGATTTGATGGCAAAAGATAGAATTAGAAGGGACCATAGGAGATCCCCTCGACATTAAATATGTGATTACTTATCTGTAAATCAAGCTAAAGTGATCTTGTATTAATTTTCTCTTGTGGAAGGACAGCTCGCAATTTCTTTTGTATTTTCTCCAAATGTATACCTTCAAATGATTGATATATTTATTAATTCTCTGATCAGATTTTATTTTTGTCCTCCTGGTTTTTTTTGGTTTTGTTTTGTTTTACATTTTTCTTCTTTGTTAGGTTAATTAATCCTAATTTTCTCTTATTCTAACACACACAAAAAAATGCCCAAAGCTACATATTAAACTATAAATATCCCAGAATTATGTCAGTCAATTTGCTTAGCCTTTGCCAAAAATAAAATTACAAAAATATTTATTAGAGTTTCTCATTGATAGTATTGTTTCTGTGGTCATACTTGTAATGATTAAAAATTCACTGTACTCTTCACCCAGTTTGATCCTTGATGTAACTCTCTGTGGAAACATTAATTTCAAGGACATAAAACTATCTTCTTGTTATTAATACAAAACCAAAATATACCCTATCTTTTGTCATTGGTAGTTTGGGTCCTTTTAGCCCACGCAAGTTTTTCGCTATTAAACCTGTGTGCTGGTGAGTCTTCAGTCTCATGATTCTGCTTCACTCCTGTGAACTGACGTTGTCTTGGGCTGTTTCTGTGGAAGACTTCCAATGTACTTACAGGAGACTGAATTAAACATCTCAAGTTGAATTGAAACCTAGAATAGTTGGGGAGCATAGTGGTTAAACCATACATTCCTCTAATAGGACAAGCTCATGTCATTGTTTAGACCAGTGCTTCTCAAACTTTAATGTGTGTGTTGGGGGTGACGGACAAAGGACCAGTAAGACTGAGATTCTGAATGATGATATAACTGGTCCATGGTCCACAGTGGGAGTAGTATGTAGTCCTACTATCTTGGCCTAAAGGCTACAAAACTGATGTATATTCTACTGGGGAAAGCTGTGTTGGGGATTCTGAAACTCAGTGTGTCTTAAAGGAACATTTCTGATATAATTTTTTTATGGTACATTACTTTAAATTTGTTTTTAATGTTTTTATTTAATTTTATGAGAGAGAGAGAGACAGCGTGAGCAGGGGAGGGTCAGAGAGAGAGGGAGTCACAGACTGAAACAGGCTCCAGGCTCTGAGCTGGCAGTCAGCACAGAGCCCGACGCGGGGCTCGAACCCACGAACCGCGAGATCATGACCTAAGCGAAAGTCGGACGCTCAACCGACTAAGCCACCCAGGTGCCCCTATGGTACATTACTTTAGAGGCTGTTTCTCAGAATGAAATAAGCAGAGGCTTATTTCACCAGAGATTATTATGAACCTAGGACTTACTCACCTATATAATGAACCACAAGATGTATACAGAAGAGAGCAAAAGTTTATTTGAAAGAATAAAATGTGACCTCCCAGGATCGCATCTGGAGTGTGGTTCGTAGTCTGCCAGCTTCGGGGACGGGAGGGAAAGCAAGCCTGGCAGAGGTACCCATTCCATTCCCAGTTTGCTCAGTAGCTGGCGACTGGAAGACACTCTGTGACAATGTCCAAGGCCTGAGCAGGGAGGCGTCCTTCTAGGACTCTGACACCAGCCATCTCTGCTTCTTTCTTGAAGGCATCATGGCCGCTCTCAGACCTCTGGTAAAGCCCAAGATCATTAAAAAGAGGACCAAGAAGTTCATCTATCACCAGTCAGACCGATATGTCAAAATTAAGCACAACTGGCGGAAACCCAGAGGCATTGATAATAGGGTGCACAGAAGATTCAAGGGCCAGATCTTGATGCCCAACATTGGTTACGAGAGCAACAAGAAAACAAAGCACATGCTGCCCAGTGGCTTCCAGAAGTTCCTAGTCCACAGGAGCTTGAAGTCAAGGAGCTTGAAGTGCTGCTGATGTGCAACAAATCTTACTGTGCAGAGATTGCTCACAATGTTTCCTCCAAGAACCATAAAGCCATTGTGGAAAGAGCAGCCCAGCTGGCCATCAGAGTCATGAATCCCAATTCCAGGCTGCGCAGCAAAGAAAATGAATAGACAGACGGTTTATGTGCACATCATATTTGTGTTAATAAAACCATAAAACTACAAAAAAATAAAATAAAATGTTTATTGGAACACATTTTTATTTTCCCATATAATAGGAGAAATCGTATATTTGTAAGACACATGCCCAGGGCTGAGATTCAGCTGGAACACCATCTTGGCTGTAGTGGTTATTTATGGCTGATATCTATGCATGCATATTGGTTAGGGTCATTGCCTGATACAGAGATGCCTGTGCCATACATGATATTGAACTGTTTGAATACAATCCTCAAATGTTGCCTAAGTGTAGTTCAACACAACAACGTCCTTACGTTTCTCCTGTGACTATGTGAGCTCTGCATTCTTTCACTGTTGACACTGCTGAAACAATATTACAAATCTACAAATGCTAAGATATTCTAATATATTGCCATTTATAGTCCATGGTTGCCCTTGAAATTACATAGCTCTGCTGTCTCAACGTACAAGGGCTCAGGAATCCAACATCCTGAGGTATACCAGGAGTCATTTCACCCAGCCACCTACGGAGGACATGGAGAAGGAGTAGAGAAAGGACCTATAGATATTTCCTCCTTTTGGGGCTTCAGAAACTCCACTCTTTCCCTCCGTCTCCCTTCCTCTCTCTGGACACCAACCACAATCTCCTCAATGGGTTAGGCTTTCCCCATCATAGGAGGAGAAGCTGTCTCAGGGAAGTCTGCTTTTGCTCTACAACATGGACATCTACTGAAAATGAAAATACAGATGGGACTGGCATCTGGGGAATCCAGGGAGCATCTGATATTATAGGAAAGTATCCTGACACATCTCCTTGTTATTGTTTCTCTTTCATAGGCACACTCTGTGCTTCTGTCAAGAAGAGCACCTGTTAATTCTGGCTGCTCAGTTCTCTTCAAATTTCCCTCCCATTGCTCAGATTCTGAAGCATTATTAATATTCAAATTGTTAAAAAAATAAAATTCTAGAGGCACCTGGGTGGCCCAGTCATCTAAGCATCCAACTCCTGATTTCAGCTCAAGTCATAATATCATATTTTTTGGGTTCGAGTCCCACCTTGGGCTCTGTGCTGACAGTGTGGAGCCTGCTTGGGATTCTTTGTTTCTCTGCCGCTCCCCTGTTCGCATGGTCTCTCTGTCTCTTTCTAAAAAAGGAAACTTTAGGTAAATAAATAAATAGATAAATAAAATTTCTAGGTCGGCCCTCCAACTCTGGTAATTCCTGCTAACATTTATTTGAATCGTGCTTGTTTCCTCACCGAATCTCAGGCTCCTCCCCACAACACAAATCTCATTTTATTTTATTTTCTTAAATAGTTTATTGTCAAGTTGGTTTCCATATAACACCCAGTGCTCATCCCCACAAGTGCCCTTCTACATGCGCATCACCCCCCTCCCCTCCTCCCCACTCCCATCAGCCCTCACTTTGTTCTTAGCATTCAAGAGTCTCTCGTGGTTTGCCTCCCTCCCTCTCCCCCACTATTCTTCCCCTTCTTATCCCCCATGGTCCTCCACTAAGTTCCTCCTAATCCACCTATATGTGCAAACATATGGTACCTGTACTTCTCTGCCTGACTTATTTCGCTCAGCATAACACCTTCAAGTTCCATCCATGTTGCTACACATGGCCAGATTTCATTGTTTCTCATTGCCATGTAGTATTCCACGGTATAGATAAACCACATCTTCTTGATCCATTCGTCCGTTGATGGACACTTAGGCTCTTTCCATGTTTTAGCTATTGTTGAGAGTGCTGCTATGAACATTGGGGTACATGTGCCCCTATGCATTAGCACTCCTGTATCCCTTGGGTAAATTCCTAACAGTGCTATTCCTGGGTCATGGGGGAGTTCTATTGTTAATTGTTTAAAAATTTTTTAATAGTTTATTGTCAAGTTGGTTTCCATATAACACCCAGTGCTCATCCCCACAAGTGCCCTCCTTCATGCCCATCATCCTCCACCCCCACCCCATCTGCCCTCAGTTTGTTCTCGGCATTCAAGAACGAATCTCATTTTAGAACCAGAATTATTTTCATACCTTCTTCACCGGAAGCATATGACTTTGGTATTTGCCTGCTTGGCACTTCATGCTTCAAAAAATTGTTTTTAAAATATGCAGTGAGTCCTGACTTAAGGTTGATACATCGTGGATCCTCTACCGACATATCACCTACCATGGAGCCCTGCCTTAGTTTTTGAATTTCATATAAATGGAATCATAAAATGAGTAATCTGTTGTGCCTGATTTCTTTTGCTCAACATAATGTTGATGACATTTATCCATGTTTTTGCATCTGATTTGTTCATTTTCATTATACTGTATTGCATTGTGTAAAAGTAGTACAATTTACTTACTTATTCAACTGTTGATGAGCATTTGGATTGTTTCTAGTTTTAATTTTTTTGTTATGAACACTCTTGTATTTGTAGTTTGGTGAATATATGTATGTATGCCTGTTAAATTTTGAATTGCTACATGATAAGGTTTATTTAGCATTTAGCATTTAGCAATAGCAGAAACTGATATACTACAAGTTAGTGTATCATTTGATACTTCATATGCTGTGTTTGAGAATTCCAGTTTCCTTAATTTTATAAACACTAGATGTTGCTAGTCTTATTTAGTATGTGTGGTATTTCATTGTAATTTTACTTTACATTTTTCCAATGATTATTGTGGTTATGAACATTTCAGATATTTACCAGTTATTTTGCAAAATGTCTGTTTAAGCCTCTTGTCCATTTTTAAATTTGGGTTGTCTGCCTTTTTCTGAAATATTGTTAATATGAACCCTTAGCCTTTTTAATATATTCAAATATTTTCTCCCACTCAGTGGCTTATTTTCATATTCTCTACTAGCTTATCTTGATGTAGGTAAATTCTTTTTTTAATGTTTTTTTAATGTTTCATTTACTTCTGAGAGAGAGAGAGAGAGCACGAGCAGGGGAGAGTCAGAGTGAAAGGGAGATACAGAATCTGAAGCAGGCTCCAAGCTCTGAGCTAGCTGTCAGCACAGAGCGGGCCACGGGGCTCGAACCAACCAACCGTGAGATCATGACCTGACCCGAGTCGGATGTTTAACCGACTGAGCCACTCAGGTACCCCAAAGTAAGTAAATTCTTAATTTTAATGCATTCCAATTTATCAGTTTTCCCTTCTGTTTAGTTTCCTTTCCATTTAGTGCTTTTATATGTGTATGTATGCGTGCACATATGTGTGTATGTGTTCTGTTATTTTAAGGACTTTGTATATCCCAATGTCATTAAGATATTCCCTTGTTATTTTCAAGAATTTTTATAGTATTCCTCTTATATTTTGATCAAAAAACACATTGAGAATTAATTTGTGTATGATATAATATATAAATAAGGATCCTATTTCCATATGTATATATGGAAATACATATCCAGTTGACCCAGCACCATTTGTTAAAAAGAGCATCCTACTCATACTACAGTGCAAGGCCACTTTTGTTATGTATCAAGTGTCTAAACAGATGTGAGCTTGCTTCTGAATTCTCTATTCCATTACATTGGCCTGTTTGTCTATACTTACCACGTTGAATCACTATAGTTTATAAATCTTGATTGCTGGTTGTATAAATCATCCAACTTTTACTTTTAAGATTGTATCATTATTTTGGTTCACTCTATTTTAATGTAAATCTCAGCTTCCCATGTCAATTTTTGCCAAAATTACCTGCTGTATTTGCACGAATAATTGATCTATGTATTATAATGTTACAAACAATGTGAGGTCCTGATACTTTCAGGACTCAAACTCAAAGACCAGAATATATTTCAGGTATGCTCTTTCTTTGTAGGACCTAGGCTTCATTTTTGTGTCCCATGCTCTGTGAGACCATGGAAAGCAGTTCCTATCTTCCCTGGTTCTTAGCCATTGCTGCTCAGTTCTTTGCTTCTTGTTATGTGCTATTTATAAATTGTCAAATGCCTCAAGGGGAAAATAGCTGCAGTGCTGGGCTTACTTATTGCACTTTCTATCTGCCCTGTATCTTGGCCTCTAGTCTGGGTTGTTTTGACAGCTCCATACTGCAGTGTTTGTGTCTGTACCCCTTTAAGACTGTCAAAAATTTTGCTCTGGTTCCCAGGCTTTCAGCCCCTAATCTCTACTCCAGTTTTTAGCCTCTTGGTCTCATGCTCCTTCTCAATCAGCACATTCCGTGAGGTAAGATGCACCACCAAATACTGAACTCATGTCAATGTCCTTTCCTTTTCTCAGGGCACCCGAACTCTCAATTCCTTGTTGCTTTAGTAGGTTTTTGATGCCTTCAAATGTTTCCTTTTTATTTTAAGTTTAATTTTCACAAGCCTCTCAGCTTGTTTTCATAGGAATATTACCAGGAAGACAAGATACTCAAAAATTTTAAATTTCTTTCACGTATAGTTTTCTTAAAAAAATAAGATAATATTAGCTGCTCACTCTACCTCAAATAATGTGATATTTTGCATATCATGAAACATGAAAATTCAAAGTCAGTATCTCCTTAATATTCTTTTTATTTTAAAACATTTTTTCTCATGTTTAACCTTTTACTGGATCTCATATTTTCTGAATTTAGTGTAGGGTTTTAAAAGAACATATCTTATGTTTATTTCTAAAGTGAATATATTATGATTTTTACTCTGAAAAGAAAGATATAGGGAATCACTAGTATTACTCATGTTTGCACTATATTTTAGTGAATAAATACAGCTAATAGGGGAAATGATTTTTTTCTCTCTTTTTCTTTCTTATTTTTTTAAATATGAAAAGTTTTTACTCCCTTGTCTTTTGCTTTCTGTGTAATGTAATGGATTTTTCCAGCGAAGCCACTGAATTCACACCACTTCCTAAGACCTGAGAATATGCTCTCTCCACCCTAAAAATAACAATTTCCTCACTATTTTCCAGACCTGGCATGTTTTAATGAAAATGCTTGCACAGAAGCTAGCACGTTACTTTGCTTTATGCCTTTCATGACATTGATGCTTTTCTGCTCTATTTCCTAGGTCATCCCATGTCATTAACAGATTTCTCTTTTGGTTTATTTGTGTGCTACCTTTTCTGTAAATCATGTGAATATTCATTTAATTATCTTTTGATAACCAGCAATCTATAGTTACAACATTTGTAATATAAATAACCTATTAGGGACATCATTATCAGTAGTAGCTAGCATTGAGTCACTGAGTACCCTCTGACTGTGTGACACGTGTATTAGTTACTCCAGGAAACACTCCAACACCTACCCAGATTTAGGTCATAGCACTGAATTTTGTGATTTGAACCTTTTAAAGAATGAGACCGTGTGATTCAATGGATAATCCAGACAAAAAAAGTTTATCATTTGAAAACTGTGTCTGCCTAATCATGTTCATGTTATTTAATTGTTCTGTGGATTCTTTCCATGCTATGCCCCCCTTTCCATGACTCTTTCTGATTATTCTATTATACTTTAGATATACCTTTATTATGCTGTTAGTATTTAGATTGTAGTAAATTACTATAGGGTCCATTTTAAAATGTAGGTGGCCTCAAGAAGCAACACAGTGCCTTACTCATCTTTGTTTATCTTGTGAATACTTAATGCATATTTGCTAAATTGCATTAAATTGATTGGAATGGGGAACTAAATAGGACACTCCCAAAGCTAATCATGGGAGACTTTGATAAAGTGCTTTGTAAAATAATCATAATACTACAAGGGATTATTTGTCCCTTTCCTCTTTATTCGTTTCCAGGATTCAGCTCAGATAGATGCATCAGGAATTTATCAGATCCTTTATTTTTTTATTTTATTTTTTAATGTTTTTTCAGTCTTTTGAAAGACAGAGAGACACAGTGCAAGCAGGGGTGGGGTGGAGAGAGAGGGGAACACAGAATCAGAAGTAGGCTCCAGGTTCTGAGCTGCCAGCACAGAGCCTCAAACTCACAACTGTGAGATCATGACATGAGCCAAAGTCGGACACTTAACTGACTGAGCCATCCAGGTACCCCATTAACAGATCCTTTAAATTCTGAATATTTATTAAAACTGTACTCAATGTGGCATGGTATTGAAAATCTACATTTTGAACTAATATTAACAGAGTCATTATACCCTTGTATATAAATACTTGCAAGTGAAATAAAAGATAACATGTAAACTCCATGTACATACCTTGCATGTTCCTGGATGGTTTTATTCAAAACAATTATTACTTTCTTCCTGAATCTTATGGTCCGTTTTCAAAGTTCCTTTGTTCTTGATCTAGGTTTTAGGGAGGAAAGATATTTGACTTTTTTCTCTTTTAAGTGTTTAGGCTTTTTATTTAAAAACAGGATTTTTTTTTCAGTTGTGTGATATCAATGGTATTTCTGATTCAGCAGACAATGTCTATCCTTAATGTGACCCAGAAACAATCTGCTCTTGGTGGATGTTGGTTACTTCTCTAGAGACATTCATCAGTACTAATGGCCCACGGTCATCCTGTTGGTTTTTGTTTTTGTTTTACTTTTTTTGGAAAGCAGATGGACCTCATATCGGGGGATAACGTAGAAGTTTATCAGTTTTCTAGACCTGAGCCTATGTTATAATCCTTATTGTTCTTCTCCTTTTATTTACTCTCTGATTCATGATGAAATTTATAAATGTGTATATAGGTAATTACTATTGTAATAAATAATAAAGTTTGTGGTAATTTATAAGGTAAGAGGAATTTTGAAAAATTAAATATATAATAAGGGAAAAATTCATGATACCCATAAATGATATTTGATGAATAGTAAGATCTCAAGGTATATGACTGGGAGTATGTACTTTTTGTTTATGTATTCTACTTTTGTTATTTTTATGTCAGGGGAAACAATGAGATAATTGACATCAAAAGGCAATGAGTCACAAATGGAAAAAGCACACATATAAATTTAAAAAAAAAAGTTATTGCTTTAAGTCTTAACCCTGACACAAAATACATGGCCTTGGGAAAATCACTTGCTTGAGCTTCTTAATCCTATACTGTTAAACACAGCTAAAGATAATATGCAAAAATTGTTCCATTGATTTGTTAAACTAAGGTTAAGAATTAATACATTACCAAAAATAATGAAGTACTTCTCATATAGTCTAACCTCCCTTTTTTACTTTCTCATGTATTTGTTTTGGCATGCAAATTTATTCCTGTTAAAATGAGCCAGTTAAGATGGGAATACTAACAATGGTAGCTTCGTTAATTGGGTGTTATGTATAATGCAACACAATATATCTTTAGCTCTCATAAGAGCTCTTCAAAGTATAGTTGGATTTTCTCTGAAAAATGATAATTAATTACATGCTACTTCCTTTCTAAGCACTAAACCAGTTGAGAACTCAATATAGGTGTCTGAGAGGGATTAAAATATCAGCTTTTCAGTTGGAAAGCAAAATTGGATGATACAACTACAAATGGGCCTCTTGGAATAGTACTTTCCCCCCTGAGTTTGGATAACATTCCCCACCTGCAGGTAAATAAAGTACTCAGAAAGGACACCTTGCCAGCTGTGTGAGAGAAACTGTCTCTCCTATAACTCTAAACTCAGAGAATCTCCACATCTTTTTAAAAAAAAATTTAAATGTGTATTTATTTTTGAGAGAGAGACAGAGAGACAGAGTGCCATTGGAGGAAGGACAGAGAGAGAGGGAAACACAGAATCTGAAGCAGGTTCCAGACTCTGAGCTGTCAGCACAGAGCCCAATGTGGGCTTGAACTCCTGAACCATGAGATGATGACCTGAGCTGAAATTGGACGCTTAAACAACTGAGCCACCTAGGTCACCTGAGAATCTCTACACTCTAAATTTTGGCTGACTTGAGCCTCCAACCCTGCTTCTGGAAGAAAATCTTCAGACCAGATCAGGAGCATTAATGCATGGATGCAGGAAGAAAATGCTTTAGCTCTTCACACAAGATATCGTGGACAACAGATGGAAAGTTACTTTAATAACTTAACCATTCCCAATAGAAGGTTGTGACCAATGGTGTCAGACTCTTCCTATCTGTCCAATCAGAAAAATCAACTTCTGCCACCTACAGGGAGCTGTGTATAGAATAACAGAGACAGATAATTCCTATGTGTTGCTTTGAAACTATTCCTTCCTAGGGAGTAGAGTGGATGTCAGCTTGTGGGAAACCTGGGGAAAGAGGAATGTGGTTCCCTCTAATAGAAGTCATTATTTCTTCCAAATTACAGATAAGATCATCTGGCCTCAGAGTAGTTAAATCACTTGCACAAGGTTTCACAGGGATTGAATGATAGACCAAGTATTCAAGTCCAAATTTCCCGATTCCCATAGTCCATATTCTTTAGAGGTAACCAAGGAAAGACAAACTGATGTGAAAAAAATGTTTTGGAACTTTGCAGCTGCCTATGACCAATAACCAAGTGTAGATATTTATCTAATTTTGAGGATCATTATGCAAATCAAATGAGCTAATGCATATTAAAGTGATTTATAAACTTAAAGTTATGAACATATTACTGATTATTATCATAGTTAATGTCTCTCTACATCAACTTCTTTTCTATAGTATAAAGTTAATGATTCTTGCCTTAGCTGCATCTTGTATTGCTGTGAGGATTAAGCATAATAATGTACCTGCATGTTCTGTGTAAGCTGTAAAGCACTATACAAATGTAGGTTAGTATTATTGATTTGTACATTAATTGTTAGTCCTCAAACATGAGTTAGTTAATGCTTTAATGATGGGAATTTGAACTACAAAATCTGTTAGAAAATGCTGTTATAAAGTAAATAGAGGTTGAGACCATAATTTCAGATGAACAAATGTAGCCAGGAGACTGGTTAGACTAATTGAACATTTCATCTTATTGATTTCGTGGTTTCTTTCTACTTTCCAGTTCAGAATGCAGAGAAGCTAAAAGGTGTGGACATTGGAAAATAGCCATGTAAATTCAATTCATCAACCTGATGGCTCTCTTACTATGTAGCTTGTGAATTTAGATCATAACCTAAAAGCTTGTTAAAAATACAAAATCTCAGATCTACTCCAGACCTATGAATCAGAATCTTCATAAACGCTACTATATTGGAAGTAAAAAAAAAAGTCATTATGCCACTAAAGTACAAATGATTATTGGATTTCTGTAACACAACCAGGAAACTTTTTCTTTCACAGTATTTATGATATACTTAACATTCTTAGTACTATGATTGTCATGTTCAATAATAATAATTATTTAAGAAAACACAAATACTAGACATCTGGTAAGACTTTTTCTTTTATTTCATGTTTGTACCTTATTTCTCTTAAATAATATAGTTATTCTTCAAGTCTTTCTAAATTCATACATTTATTCCTTTATTCAATAATCATTTTGAAAAAATTTTAATGTTTATTTATTTATTTATTTATTTTTTTGAGAGAGAGACAGAGCATGAACAGGGAAGGGACAGAGAGAGAGGGAGGCACAGAATCCAAAGTAGGCTCCAGCTCTGAGCTGTCAGCACAGAGCCTGATGAAGGGCTCAAACTCATGAACCATATGATCATGACTAAAGCAAAGTTGGATGCTTAACTGACTGAGCAACCCAGATGCTCCTCAATAATCATTCTGAATGGTGATGCCAAATAGTTTGCTATATTCTGAGTATGTAATGGAAATTGAGATAGGTATGCTTTCTTTATCTCAGGCTGCATATAATTTAATGGTGGAAGATGGGGACAAATAAAGAAACATAAAATTATATACTGAGAAAAGAGGTGTGAAGGTAACAGACAGGATGGAGGGACAGGTGCTACTGAGATGCAGTTATCTGGGCAGTCCATCTAAGGCAGTGGCATTGTATCACCTTGGAAGCTGAAAAGAAGGCAGCCAATCAATAACTGAGCAGTGGCAAGACTTCTAAGGCTTTAAGGATGAAAAGAACTTGATATGTTCCAGAAACTAAAGGGAAGCTAGCATCTCTGGAATGGATTGGGTGAGAAGGATAGTGATCAGACATGAATTTGGAAAGATAGGCAGGAACTAGATTAAGTCTTACAGGCCATGGTTAAGTGTTTGCAACTTGAAGTGAATAGGAAGTCACTGATGTGCTTTAAGTAGGTGGAGAAGATGTGAGGTGGACAATTGCATTTGAAACAGGTCCAGTTTATATTTGAAAAAAAAAATCACTCTGGCTGCTGCATGGATTACAAATTGGACAGGGACATGTTAGGAGCCTTTGGGAGTAATACAGATGGCTTGGATGAAGGATTTAGGTAGATTTTAGGAATATTTGTATTGGTAGTTATGCCCTCAAATCCATTGCTCATCCTTCCCCTTTTCTGTTCTGCATTTCAGACAGTTTCCCACTGTATGTGGCTTCCACTAACATAAGCACTCACTGGAGATTGGAAGGAAAGAGAACATTTCTGCAAGTGTAGCATTTTATCCATGGCTCCAGTTCATTCCACACTGGCATGCTTTTTTTCCCCCATCTTCTACCAGATGCTCCTAGTCCTTAGTCCCCAATAACACCATATCCGTCCTTGGCTATGTTGCTAATCTTTGGGATGCATCACCACTTTCTGTTTAGCTTTTCAGCTGTTCTGTTACCTGTGTTACCAATTCCTTGCATTACATTTCCTTTGTTATAAACACTTATGTGATTTCTCCTTTACTGTTTAATCCTGCAGAATGTAGAGAAACGGAAGGGAAAGAATCAAGAATGTCACCCAGATTTTGATTTTGATTGATTGGGCACAGAGATTGGGCA
Organism: Crocuta crocuta; assembly: GCF_008692635.1. Lineage (NCBI taxonomy): Eukaryota > Metazoa > Chordata > Mammalia > Carnivora > Hyaenidae > Crocuta > Crocuta crocuta. The sequence goes on along the minus strand of NW_027527591.1, from coordinate 2,494,765 downwards.
TAAATTTGAAAAAGAGAGGTCAGTAATTCAAGTTTGGACATGCTGATCTTGATACATTCAAATGCAAACATTGAAGAGGTCTCAAATTCATACCAGATTGTGAATTGTGAATCTGTAAATCATCAGATAGTGATGGTGCTTGTAGTCATGGGAATGGATAGGTTACCCAAAGAACAAAGCATGAAGATAAGAGAAAAGGGATTTGGATGGAATCCTAAAGAATTTGAGGTTGGTTAGTGGAGAAAGAACCTGCAAAAGATATTAAGATAGAATTGAGGATTTTCTGGATTCAGGTTAGTAAAACGTCTAGAATATACAGAATATCTCTAACATGCATCTCTCACCTTATATAAATTATGCTGTCATTTGAAATACCAACACATGATTGACAACACAAAACCAGTAAAACTAGCTATAGTCCCTGAAAAATAAAAGACAGGCAACAATCTTTACATGTGACTAATTACACTTTGAATGTAAAATAATTTCGTAGTCTTCATTCTGAATGTACATTTTGATTTTGATATATGTGCCCTTGGATAATCCAGGCTCTAGTTCAGCAGCTTCTTTTGAAAGGCTCAATCCAGTCCAGATGGTCCATAGAGCTGAAATCCAGTGTATTTTCTTCTAGCCAAACTGTGCATCCTGGTTCAGATCTATCTCTGCTGGAATAAGGAGTCTTTCTGTAAGCCTCTGCCCAGGTGGGAGAGTTTTTCTAACATACACAAAGATATTAGTGCATTAGCAATGGGTTGGGAAAGAGTAGGGCAAGTGTGCTATACTAACATCAGTTTTAGGCTAAACCATCTATGATGTCAAGTCTTGGCCAAAATCTAGGCCATACTGATGAGAAAAAGAGATTTTGAGAGTAGATTTTCTATGGTCTTAAGACTATCTGCATTAGAATCACCCAAGAAGGCAAATTCCAGGAACCACACTAAAACTTGAAGAATTCAAATCTGTTAGGAGGAGGATCCAGGACTTCAATCCTTTACAGGCCTGTCAGCATATTCTTACGCACATTACAAACAGAAAACAGCTGCTCTGGGGATACGAAGATGTCCCAGTGATGTAGACCCAATTTGTGGAACATCTGCTTGTCCCTGGGTTTGACCACCTGGTGATATCCTTTTTGAAGACTAAAGGAAGATACATATCACATTGGTTCTGCACCTTTTTTGAGGGTGGAGGATGCTACAAACTTGTAAGACATCCTGAATTACTCTTTTAGGCTTCTGTTATCCTGTAAGTTCGCTTCTGAAAGTTCCCATAGAGAGTTGTTATGAAAGTGCACAGTGAAATCCAAACATAGTTGCAGGTAAATTTAATATGTGACATTTAAGCACATTTATTTATTTATTTTAAAGTTTTATTTAAATTCCAATTAGTTAACATACACTATAATATTAGTTTCAAGTGTATAATATAGTGATTCAACATTTTCACACAAGACGCAATGCTCATCACAGCAAATGCCCTCCTTAATCCTCATCACCTGTTCAATCCATCCCTCCACCTACCTTCCTTCTGGTAGCCATCAGTTTGTTCTGTATGGTTAAGAGCCTGTTTCCTGGTTCCTCTCTTTTCTTCCCCATGCTCATTTTTTGTGTTTCTTAAATTCCATATAGGAGTGATTCTTAAATTCCAAATTCTTAAATTCCATATATGGTATTTGCCTTTCTCTGATGGAATTATTTCACTTAGCATAACACTCTTTAGCTCAATCCATGTCATTGCAAATGGCAAGATTTTATTCCTTTTATGGCTGAGTAATATTCCACTGTATGTATATGTGTGTGTGTGTATATATACACACACACACACATCTTTTTTATCAGTTCATCAGTCAATGAACACTTGGTTTGTTTCCATGTTTGAGCTATTGTAGATAATGCTGCTATAAACATTGGATACAAATATCCCTNTTAGCATAACACTCTTTAGCTCAATCCATGTCATTGCAAATGGCAAGATTTTATTCCTTTTATGGCTGAGTAATATTCCACTGTATGTATATGTGTGTGTGTGTATATATACACACACACACACATCTTTTTTATCAGTTCATCAGTCAATGAACACTTGGTTTGTTTCCATGTTTTAGCTATTATAGATAATGCTGCTATAAACATTGGATACAAATATCCCCTTGAAATAGCATTTTTGTGTTCTTTAGGTAAATACCTGGTAGTGCAATTGCTAGATCATAGGGTAGTTCTATTTTTAAGTTTCTGAGGAACTTCCATACTAGTTTTCAGAGTGGCTAGACCAGTTTATATTCCCACCAATAGTGCAGAGGGCTCCTTTTTCTTCATAACCTTACCAGCACCTCTTATTTCTTGTGTTGTTGATTTTAGCCATTTGGATAAGCATGGGGTGATAGCTTATTTTTTTTCTCTGATAATCAGTGATGTTGAACATCTTTTCATGTGTCTATTGGCCATCTGTATGTCTTCTTTGGGAAAATTTCAGTTAATGTCTTCTGCCCATTTTTTAAATTGGATTTTTTATTTTTTGGGTCTTGAATTTTATAAGTTCTTTATTGTATTCCTGGGTTGCTATGATGGTCCCATATTTGTAAATCAATCAACATGATGCATCACATTAATACAAGAAAGGATAAGAACCATATGATCATTTCAATAGATGCAGAAAAAACATTTGACAAAGTACAAGATCCATTTATGGATATATATGGGTTTTTTAGTATATGTATATATATAGAAATATATATATGGGGTTTTTTTATATGTATATATAGAAATCTATTGCATTTCTATATTCTAATAATAAAGCAGCAGAAAGAGATTAAGGAATCAATCCCATGTACAGTTGTACCAAAAACAATAAGATACCTAAGAATAAACCCAACCAGAGAGGTGAATGACCTGTACTCTGAAAAATGTAAAACACTGATGAAAGAAATGGAAGATGAGACAAACAAATGGAAAGACATTCTATGCTCATGGATTAGAAGAAACAATATTGTAAAATGTCTATACGACCCAAAGTAATCTACACATTTAATGCAATCCCTATCAAAATACCAGTAACATTTTTCACAGAACTAGCATAAACAATCCTAACATTTATATGGAACCACAGAAGATTCTGAGTAGCCAAAGCAGCCTTGAAAAAGCATAGCAAAGCTGGAGGCATCATAATTACAGACTTGAAGCTATATTTCAAAGCTGTCATGATCAAAACAGCATGGAACTGTCACAAAAATAGACACACAGATCAACAGAACTGAATAGAAAACCAAAACATGAAACTACTATATGGCCAATTAATATTTGGAAAAGCAGAAAAAAAATATCCAATGGGGAAAAAGTCTCTTCAACAAATGATGTTGTGAAAACTGGACAGCAACATTGCAAAAGAATGAAATTGAACTGCTTTCTTGACATGATACACAAAGATAAATTCAAAATGGATGAAAGGCCTAAATGAAACCATAGAAATCCTAGAGGAGAACATAGCCAGTAACTTCTTTGAAATCAACTGTAGCAATTTCTTTCTAGATATCTCTCTGGAGGTAAGGGAAACAAATGCAAAAATAAACTATTGACTTCCTCAAAATAAAAAGTTTCCGCACAGCAAAGGAAATGATCAACAAAACTAAAAGACAACCTGTAGAATAGGAGAAGATACTGGCAAATGACATATCTGATAAAAGGTTAGTATCCAAAATATATAAAGCACATTTTAAAGCAGAATTTTAAGAGAATGCTTTGTTTATCCCCAAATGATCCCACTGTGCTAGTGCTTTCCCATGGAGTCTTCCACACCCATCGTCCTACACTTTATGATTAAGACCTTCCCCTTAGAGCTGCCTTGACTGATCCACCATGTGTCTGCTGCTCTTCTCCACCCCCACCATAACATCTTGTTTGTGTCCTCCAGGGCCCCAACTCCAGTCTTTATCCAATTTAGCTTTGTCAGTCATTTGTTTACTTTTGCTCTCTATTTATCCCACTGGAATGTACTCAACATGTGAATATAAATCTCATCTCCCTTGTTAACCACAGAAAAGTCAATGCCATGGAGTAGGGAATCAGTGTAGATTTGGTGTATGAATGAACTCAGAGAACTAGACCTCTACGAGAAGAACTTAGAGTTGGGAGATTTACTCATCCTCTTTCAGTTTTGTTTTTGAAACAATGATTCTTAATGAGAGAGATGTTGTAAGTTAAGCTTGCTTCAGTATTAGGGAAAAGTCTTGGGCATCCTTTAGAAGTCACTCTTAGAGCAGTAGTCTTGGGAATCTCTGGAAAGTTCTTCCAGTTAAAGGATTCAAAATCTAGGGGCCAAGATATTGCTGTGATGAGTACCTTTTCTGGTACTTCAAATAGTAGTTTGTAATGAGGACCCATGGAAGCAACTCTGATGTTTGCCCAGTTTCTCTGCACTCCTCAGAGAGCATATGCCTGCCTTCCTAAAAGAAGATGCATGCCTGGAGAGAGGTGAAACAGCCATTAAACCTAGAAGGCATTTGTCCTCCTTTCTTTTGACATTTTATTGCCCTTTAACTCATTTGTGAACATTATCAAAGCAGAATCAGACTAGGGAATAAAGGTAGCTCTCTTTGTTCTTCCGTATAGACTGTCTTTTTATCAGTACATGAGGAGGGAATTTATGAAGAAAGAAAGCTTAGAAAATTTTACCTCCACAGACAAAGTATCTGAACAAAATACACAGATTCCATTTAGGAAGGTAAAATTATTTTCAAGCCAAAATTATAAAATTATTCCAGGCTGAAAGTATTAGCAAAGCTAAAAATGGAATGTCTGTTAGTGGTGTGATAGTTTTTTTCAGAACATAGGAAAAACAAAAGCACAGTTGTCAATGTCCATCTAATTGCTGTCAGTGGGGAAAGGGAATGCATCATTTTTAGAAGCTTAAACCCCAATTATGGTACTTTGGCCATTATTTGTTTTTAACTTCCATTCTGCAGGGTAAGAGGAAATAATAGATGCTTTTTTCCCCCATCAGTTTTTAAATCTCTGCCTTTTACAATGCTCCTTTCTGGTATTAAACTTGGTAGTCATACATATAAAAGACTTGTGTTTATGAAACAAGAGTAACAGAGTTTGAGATACCAGGAAGTTTTAAACATAACACATTTATAATCATAATTTGCTATCTATTAAGTGCTTTTGTTTAATTCATATTGTTAGGGTATATTTCTACAGCCTTTGAATTGTATTTCTTTTAGTAACATTCTTTGATTAATTCTAATTAGGTGGGAAATTTATGAATGCAGAAAAATGTGAAAAAAGATAAAACAATCACAACCTATACTAACTTGAACCAGGTATAAACACCACTGATAATTTAGCAAATGTCCTTGCCTTGTAATATCTATGCAGAGATATGTGTAGTACATATGCATATATGCATGTAAATGTGTGTATACTCACTTATATATTAAGCCCAAGTGTGTAAGCACATCTTTCAGCACCTGAGTATAAAATAAGGTCACCTTCATATATCCAATAAATAATCAACACCTATTATGCACAACTCATTCTTTTAGATACTTGGCGCCTAATCATGAAGAAACCCCCAAATCTCTTCCCTCAGGGAGTTGTTTTGGGAAGAAATTCAGTAACTTTCTCTGACAGGAATTACAGTGGTTTAAGTCCTAATTTTAGTCTTTATTCACAACTTTTTCTACAAATCTGTCTTGTGCTCAGAAGGACAATCATTATCCTTCTACAGCTTCAGCAGGTCCTGGGGTTGGACACTCAGAGAAGGCCAGTGATGTGGTTCCTGTGATCATTTCTAAATAACTCAACATCACTCAGAGAGGTGACGATGCATATTGTTTCAAGTGATGCAGCTCTGACCCCAGAGCAGCAATATCCTTCTCTGCACTGTAGAGTCCTAAAGTTAATTAGAGCGTCATCTTTAAAAGCTTATCATTAAGCTCATCATTCCACTGTTACACTAGTGTGTTTCTTGTGGGTTTGGAACTCAACACTAGTAACTTGTCAAAATATTCCTTTCTTCTTGAAAAGAGCTCCAATTACGTTTTCTCTATCTCATTACATTTTTACATGATATTTTAGGTGCCTTGATAGCCTGGAAACTGGAATAGCTGCCTAAAAATCTCCTCCCTTAATCTGCCTCTTCTGCTACCATTCCTGGCCTTGAAAGAGGAGAGGAGTGTATTTATTCTTTATCCAGCCCAAGAGCAGAATACGCCCTTTTCTTAATTCCCTACTGCTCTATAGTGACTTTACACATAACAGAACTCTACTTAGTTTCCACAATACATGCCAGGAAATAAAATCTAGAAAACAATGTAAAGTTCTATTGGATTAAGCTCCTCCTGGGGTTTGGAGACTTAAAAACAAGGAAACCCTGGTTGGATACCTCTCTGCCCAACTCCTGTTTGTCACTCAGTGCAATTCTCCCTCTTTCATTTCATTTTTTAAAAATGTTTATTTATTTTGGGACAGAGAACGAGCCAGCGTGAAAGAGTCAGAGAGAGGAAAAGAGAGAGAGAATCCCAAATAGGCTCTGCACTGTCAGCACAGAGCCCTACAAGGGCCTCGATTTCACAGACTATGAGATCATGACCTGAACTGATATCAAGGGTTGGATGCTTAACTGACTGAGTCACCCATGTGCCCGTCTCCCTCTTTTAAAGGATTGTCCCCATGTAGAACTGTCCAATGTCCAGAAATTCTTTCAAAAAACAAAGGAAATTTCTTTCTCATTACCCAAGTTTTACTTTGACAGCTCTAATTTCTTATGCCAGGATTTCCATATCCTAAAATGATATATCATGTAAATTAAGACCTTCTTTCAGAGGGCCACCTCCTGCGTACATAGTTGGGTCCCAATTCTCTGATCAGACAGAACAATCAAAATGCTCCATGTAACACCAGGATATATTGAGATACCTAGTCTGAGATAAAACTGAAGATTCATAGAGCCCACAGTCCACTGTGGTTCCTTTGGTTGGTCTTATATCATACATGAGGTGATCATTCCTGCATCTCTCTACATCCTTCCTCTGGTTTTCAAAACCTCAATTCCAGAATCTCTGTAAGCAGCTGTTTAAACAAAAATAGGTGCACACATGTGCCTGCGCGCGCACGCACACACACACACACACATTTCTTTCTAAGAGAATAAACAGAATGTCCAAGTATTGAATATTCTAAATCTTTAAATAGCTATGACAGCTTTACAAAGAGACAAAAAAAAAAAAGAAAGCATTTAGAGACAAAACTGCTAAAAGTGTACATAATTTATATTATATTCACAGTCAGGTAAATATTGTTTTCACACATTTTTCCAATGTAATGACTGGGGTTTATTTTACATTCATGAAACTAAAGTAGATTTCTAGAAAAAGAACATTACATTTTCCAAAAAATTTAAGGTTTTATTGCATATGCATTACACTTATTATAGATGCATATATTTTTAACAAACTATTGTTTTATCCTATATTGACTTTGTGAAATAAAATTTTCATTAAATATGAGTATTTTCCCATGTCATCACAATTTTCGAAAGCCTCATTTTAATGACTACATCCGTAATGTACAATTTATTTTATCAGATTTCTTTTTTTTAGAGGAAATCTATTTTGTTTCCATTTTTTCCTACTACCAACAATGTTGGGATGGTTATCTGTACACATTAGCTTCTTCCATTGATTATTTCCTTAAGATATATGCTTATGGGTGGCATTGTTGTGACATAAGATCTTAAGGCTCAACCTCAAGAAGATGGGTCCTTATTTCCCTGACCTTACTACATAGTAATGTATCCTTTACTGTTGTACTGAGGATACTAACAAATTATGATCAGTTACTAAGCAATGTTTGTCAAGGCTACTGTGCCTTTTCTATAGCTGTACTAAGGAGAACTCAGTTATGATCTTAAATTTTCATGCTTAGAGCATCCCTTTAGGAAAGCCTTATTTGTTTAAAGAACTGGTACTTGGTAATAATATATTTAATTTAATTATTTATACACACTTATTTAATATAATCACAATGAAAATTTGCATTTACAGGTATAATGCAAAGTGAATCTAAAAATCAAATTCTTAAGAGGGTAAAATATAGTTGTCTGTGACTAAATACAGGTCTCAGAAAACGTAAGCAGATTCATCCTGGTGTCTGTGTCCATTACTTCCGGATCATTATTGAAAGGGCTAACCCTCCCCGAACCATCTTCTATGACTCTGAAAGGGGTATTAGCATCAGATGAAGTGAAGTTTGTGCTCTAGGAGAAGAGAATCCAGTCCCGCTGTGCTGTAGTTATAACACATTTCTTATGCAATGTCTTTGCATGCTGATTACGGTGTGTTGATTACTCACATCTGGGACTCATTTGATTAGGCTCACTGAGTTTAGCTCTTCTTCCCACTTCTAATTGTCTCTTTTCTCAAACTTCTCTGTCTTTTTTGTCATTGAATTTCATTTTAGTCTATAGTCAAATTGATGGCTTCTCTAAGGTTTCATTAAATTTTTTATTTCTTTGAGTTCTTCTTCCAAGGCTCTGCTATGTTTGCCCTTTCTAATATGTTTGGACCTTTGATTGAGTAAGGAAACATTCAGAGATGCATGTAATTCTATAGTCGCTCTCTGTCACCAGTGAACTTTTTATAAGTTAACAAGTATCATTTTCATTTCGTCTCTAAATACTCCTTCATCAGGTTAGCTAGAGTGATCAGAAGAAGGCTGTTTTGACCTTTGGAAAATACACTTAGTTGTGGTGTCTCTCTGTCTCTGCATCTCTGTCTCTGGTCTCTGTCCCAGTCTTTATCTCTCTCTCTAGATGATGGATATAAATAGATGATAGATGATTGATAGGTAGATAGCTAATCATAGGTATAGAGTGCCATACACCCAGTAAACACTAAGTACCCATGAGTTCCTTCTGTATTCCAAAAGTTTTACATTCTAATTTAGTCATATAAATTTTTATAGTTTAGATATGCAAATTAAAGGCCCTAAACTGAATTATCTCTGAAATGCTTGAGAATTTTTATAGGTTACCAAACTCTATGTTGGTCAGTATCTTCATTTTACATATTTAAACACAAATATCTAGGTCAACTTTCATTGTAAATTAACACATTTTCTGTGCTTGCCTTTGGCTAGGTGCTTATAAATACACAATTTAAAATATTCCCTGCCTACCCAAGAGTCCTGACTGAAGCTAACAATGAAGAATTCTTACCAATATGCTAAATTATGGTACTAGACAAAGTCTTTTGGAGTACAAGAGGGCACTGCTTTCCTATATAACAAATGACTATACAGTTCCCCTCTCACAACATAAACATGACAAACTTTCATATTGTTAGTCATACATAGGCTACACTGTTATGTTGGTGTTTAAAGTTGGAGTTTTAGAAAGATAGTGAGTTTTTTAAAGTTTATTTCTTTATTTTGAGATAGAGGGAGAGAGGGCAAGAGAGAATCCCAAGCAGGCTCTGTACTAACAGCACCATACCCTGAATTGCGAGATCATGACATGAGCCAAAATCAAGAGTCAGACGCTTTACTGACTGAGCCACCCAGGCGCTCCTAATATTATTTGAGTTACCACTTAAACACATTTAGTAACATAGCTGATAAAAGATGATTGTAGATCTGAGAGGAATAACAATTTAGCACCTGCCACCAGTCAACTGCCTTCTATTCAACAATTCATCCAATATATATCTCTTGAGCATCCACTATTTGCCACCCATTATTTAGGCTTTAGGGAGGCATCAGCAAATAAAACAAAAATTCTGATGCTTATGGCACTCTAATATTCAAACTCAATTTTACTAAATGTTCTCCAGTTAAAGGAATAGCTTATCTGTTACTCCCTTGTACATATAATGCTGGGGCCTGCCAGAAAGATTAGAAAGTGATCGAGTAACAGGGAAAGAAATACCTTGGGATAATAAGAAATCTGTGTCACCTAATCTACCATGTCACATATCCAGTGAAAAGTAGAAATTGTAAAAAATGCTGATACTATAATTACAGGTAGGATTTTATGCCATTTTAAGAAATTATTAATATCTTGTGAATACAGAAGGTCATTTGACTTGCCCAAGGACATGCACAATGCCAGCTTTTTTGTCAGGAGTATTACATTCCAGCTTTTTCAGAGTCAGCATACTTATTTTTGCTATGAGGGGGTTGTCAGCTGATTTTCATGATATTGTATTGTTTATTCCGCTACTAAGCTAAAGACCATTACTGTTAACATGACAGGTGTTAGTCTGTTTTGTTTAGATTATACAATGTGATCTTCTTGGACAATGGAAATAATGCAAAATGTTCACATATACACCCACACCCACACATTCAGTATACAATTAACTAAAATAAAAAGTGACTATGAAATTTATGAGCTAGAATGTCATTTTTCCATTTTGAAGAATAAGATGTTTTTTCAGTGTAGGAAAGGTGTTAATGCTATGAGAACTTGTGTTATTAAAAAAACAATAATTGATTGAATTCAAACCAATTAGGGAAACAGTAAATGGGATAAATTAAAAAAGAATACCATGAAAGCAAAACATTATATTTGTTTATGAAAACTTATGATTTAAATGAGAACTGAAGGTTTTAATTGAAACAAGTGATTGGTTTAAAATGGTGTATGCAAGATTCTAATTTAGAAATTACTCTTTTTCTCTGTCACAACCATTTTTTCATAAGCTGACTTTAGCAACAATGAAACATCTCATTAGATTGCCATGTTATGTTTTGAGAAATAATTATTTGCTTTGTTATGATTCCTTTAAAAAGAACACAAATCTTTTCTTTAAAAAACTTTGTGTATACAAGCACACACACGCACCCACATCTTTTATATTTCCTAATTGTCCACAAGCTCTTTTCTAAAAAACAAATTAAGAACATAATTATTTTCATTAGGAACAAATATAATGTTAGTCTTAAACTTCCTTGAATGACTTCAAAATGCTATGGAAGTGATTTGTGTTTAAAAAGTTAAGTAAAGAGTAAGCAAAGCATTTTGTTGCTTTTTCAGTTATCACAAAACTCAAAATTCAAGCAGATATCCCAGAAAGTTATCTGCATTTGCATAAAGTCTTTAGTTTAAAGAACTACATAACTTTGACTATGGCAACTTTTTGATCCACTGTGCCCAGTATTGCATTTCACATCACATAACTTTCCTCCACAGCAAGATCCTTTCTAGGTTTTAAAGTTCTTTTTAAACTTCTTCATATTATATCTCTATGTCTTATTTGCTTTCCCATATTTAAACTTTTTCTCATATGTGGACTGCCTTTATTATTCTGTACACTGGGTACCTCCCAGTCTCTTAAAAGAGTCTTTTAGATTCCAGTTCCATATTTATCTGAAACATGCTGTCATCATGTTTCTTCCTGCCCAGCCCAAATCTAATGATATTTATTATTTCAACTATTTTCACACCAGTAGTCCCTACTCCCTTTTCTGTTTGTCCTCGTCTTAGATGAATCTTATCTGCTTCTAAGGTCATTGGCATGGTCCCTAGTAGGCTTCAGATGATCTTCTTTCAAACTTACTCATCTGGGCCTCTTCACAGGGCTGCCTCACCACATGGCAGTTGGGTGTCCCAGAATGAACATTCTAAAAAAGAGAATGAGAGAGCACTTCTAAGACAGAAGCCACAATCTTTTTATGTAAGCTATTCTTGTAATGTATTCAGAAGCATACATTACTTCTGTTGTGTTCTACTCATTAGAGAAGAATAAAGTAGAATGATTACATAAATTAGGCATGAATACTGAAGGTAGGATCATTGGGGATCATCTTAAAATCTACCTACCACAGGGGGAGAAAAATAATATTAAAATGTTGACCCATTTGTACAGATAGTGCAGGCCCCCATGGACTCTCACCATAGCCACTGGGGCCACTACATAGGCCACAGCTGCTCTGCAAGTCTACCCAAAACAGGTCCAGGTCCCACCTTGTTTTGTTACATCTGCTGGACGTCTTGGTGGGTCCCTCCCTGGCTCAATATTGCAGTCAGCCTCCAAGTCCAAATGACACTAAGATCCCAGTCCAAGTCCTCATCTGTCTCCAGATCTCGCTGGCAGTCCAGACCCAGGTGTAGGTCCTCCACCCACGGCCAGGAGGGAGTCCAAGTCCAGCTTGCGATTCACGAATCCCCCCAAGTCTCCTGAGGAGGAAGCAGCGGTGTCTTCTTAAGCAAATGATGTGTCCACAAGCAACATAACTAACAGAAGACTTGGGGGAGAAAGATTACACACTAAGTCCATTGAAGAGTCCTTCAAATAAGCTCCTGGCTATTGAAAAGCTTATTTTGTGGCATTTTGTCTAATTCTTTTTTACTTGTTTTAAGCTTTGCCTTAGGTGGCATACTTCATTTTATATGCCATTTTGTTGCTGTTATTCAAATTGCTTGCAATTTAGTCAGATAAATGACTTTAGATTTCATTATTGGCTCAGATATTTGAGGTAAATTTTCCTTTTTGTTTATACAGTGCCGACTTTTTTTGTTTGCAATTAAACAGATTGGTAACCTCATTTGTGGCCGCCTGACTTTTAAGGAAACGTGCAGCCACACAGCCTAGAGCTGTCAAGGGACTGGCTCAACATGGCCTTCATTCCTTAAAATTGAAAACCTACAAAAGTTGGTGTATTTGTATACGTTATTTACCTTCAGACCGAAATGGGAATTTGAACCCAAACTTGTAGAAAGACTTCTCAGGTGAAAAGACTTGGGTTTTTTTGTTTTTTTTTAAAGGATTGTTTACCAGACACAATTCCAATCTCTTCTTCTGTGTATTTTTGTGCTCTAGGCACAGTTGTGCAGCAGATGAGTAATGCTGGTTAATGAGTAAGGTGGTGTGTTGCTGTGCAGGGTGTTTGGCTGTTTCCTGTTTGCTTCTGTTTGCTCCTGTGTAAAGACGTCATGTTGTATAGAAACAAGTGGCTGTCCAGTTTATTAAAATTCTGACAACTGTGTTTCCAGTCACCTGGGCCTTGCACAGAAATAACAGAACATACAGAGAGCACATGGAGCTGATGGTAAAATCACCTTTTTTCTTCCTGTCCCCCTCCCAATGTAAATCTGATCATCATCATGTAGGAACTTAAAATATGGAAAATGCTAATAAAGCAAATGCTCTGTAACTTTGTAAGTACTTATAACGTAGTGCATCTTTTTGCTTGTATAACCATTGTTTTTGTAGTTTAATTAAAACTTTTTTGGCGTTAAAATTTTTTTACCCATACAAAAGAAGCAAAGATAAAGGAAAAGAAAAAGAAAACACAAAGTGAGATTGCAGAAATAAGATCAATGTGCAACCAGAATAAAATAAACATAAGAATGAACTATTAAATACAGAAATTATTTTCATTATATTCAAAATATAAATACTTATGTAAGGAGAAAAAGTTTGAAGAGATATAACTATTCTTATTTGTAGATACTGTGATTATTTTCATAGAATATGCAAAATAATCTTCACACTCTTAGAATTTATTAGAGTTGAGGCTTTCCAATAAGTTTTTAGGATTTAGTTTTAGGATACAAACTCAATATATAAAAATCATGTAATACAGAGACAAAACTATTTGGAAAGTATAGAAAATAAAACATCAGTTTTCAACAGCAATAAAAGTGATATTTCCCAAGAATAGGGCTGACCAAAAGTGTTCAAAACTCTGGGTACAAAATTATAAAATAATGATGAGGGCCAAAAAAGGCCCATACATAAATGGAGAAAGCTGTATGTGTCTTTGTTTAGAAAAATATCAGGATCGTCAAAATAGAAGTTTTCTTCAAATTAATGTAAAATTTTTAATATAACTGCCATTTCCAACATTTTTTTGAAAGAATTAGAAATGTCACCCCTGAAATTCATACATTAGAAGAAATAGGCAGAACAGATAGCAATTTTAAAAGATAAGATAGGAAGAGTTGGTTTACCAGATATGTAGACATACTATAGAACTATGATAATTAGAACTGTGGAATTAGCAAAAATACACCAATGGCACAAAATAAAGGATCTGCAAACAGAGCCACACATATAAAATGATGTAATATATGAGAGTGTTAGCATTATAAAAAGAAGGGAAATGGTAAATTGCTTTATACATAGTGACTGAAAAATAGAAAAAGGAAAATTAGATATCTTTCTCCCACTGCACACCAACATGATATTCAGGTAGACCAAAGTATTAAATATGAACAGTGAAATGTATTTGAATATCTCTAAATTATACAAGACTTCTTAAGTAAGATAAAGAAAAGTACAAACAGTAAAGAAAATAGACGTACATTTAATCACTATTTCTAAAGGAGGAAACCATATAGGGAAAATAGACCTATATCCTTGTGATCATGGAAATAAATTAGTGGATATACCTACTAATACACATGTATTTTCTAATACATTCTATTTTCACAATTGGTGAAAATGGAAACCATCATTTTGGGGATTAAGTCAATAACAGCTAACAAATGTAAAGATGGATGCTCTTACCATACAATGAATAAATTCTACTTCTTGGTACATCCATTGATAAAATGTGCAAAAACTTGTGCAAAATGAAATGCAACAATACTGGGGCATTGCTTTTAATAGGCCAAACTAAAAATATCCCAAATGGCTATCAATGAAGAATGTAAATCTAAATCATTGTAGTTATAGCACAAAACTAGTGTTTAAAAAGAACAAACATCATTTATTAACTTGACTAAACATCAAATATATAGTTTTGGGTGAAAAGAATAAGTTCCAGAATAAAATATACTGTTTTATGCCATTTGTATAAAGTATAAAAACCAATAAAATGCTAAATTGTAGCATTTTATGTAAATATGCAGTATAAATATAGGTATATTCATGCAATTGATAAAACTCAATTTACGCTAGTAATCTATGAAAAGTAAATGGAATATCAGTTATATGGTGTTTTTCTGAAAATGCTTTGTAAAAATGATGAGAAGCAAATAAAAACTACTAGTAAGATTTGTTAAATCTGGGGTAGTGGATGCATAGGAGCTCATCTTACTTTTGTATTTTTATCTGTTCATTTGAAATAGTTAACAACATATTTTTTAAAATAATCACCTTCCCTGTCCATTTTCACTAGCATTTCTGTGGTCCAGAAATGTATTGATTTATGCCTGGAATTCTCACACAGCCATACTGTCCTCATTCTTTGCCTTCATCCTGATCTTCTGCCAGTCAATTCCACCTTATCACTTATCACCATCAGCAGGAACATCAAATGTCCTGATACTATCATTTCATAATATCTATTATATCAAGTCTGAGCTTCTATTTCTGGCTTTCAAGGACATCCAGACTCTGCCAAGACTGTTCATTCTTATAACCCCTTCTCTTCCGTAGGAGCCCTGTACTCCAATTACATGTAACTATGTACTGTCCCTTTACTCAGTTCCAAAGCCATTTCATCAAGTCACAGTTCAACTGACATAATTTCCATAATGTTCTTTTTCTAACTACTTCAGCTCATTTAAGGTTTTCATTATCCATAAACTCAGTATTGTAGCTTTCACCTCTTAAATAGTCTGTTCTGATTTTGGAATTTGGATTTAGACATTTAGCTAATTTTGTGAGAACCAGGACAGACAGGTCTTACCTTCTTTTATGTTAACCACAGGACTAAACACATGAATTCTCCCAACTCCTTTTTGTTCCAGGATGATTTAATGGCTCGTAGGCCCTCACTGCAGAAGCTCGACTGTTCTTGGCTTTTCCTATACTCTTTCACCCCTCTTCAAATAGCTGCTAAGTCTTATTTTTCAGTTTTGTTAATATATTTCTACTCTGTGTGCTTATGTCTGTTTTCACTGAACAGCCTTTTTAAAGCCACTGTTAATATATATTGGTAGCAGAAGACTTGGAAAATTATAATATCTAAGATGATACATCTTCATGAAATTATCACCTGATACTTGCTCAGTGGGGGAATTTTGCTGTTCTACACTAATAGGAATTTATGTAACAACTCTGGTCTTCCTCTAGATCCCCATAAAGAAGCCAGAGTAATCTTTATAAAATCTAATTTAGTCATTCTTCTGCTTAAAGATTTTTAATGGCTTTCCATTGTCCTTATGAAGTCCCAAATACTTCCCATGACCCATAGAGCCTGGTATCATCTTACCACTGCCTACTTCTCCAGCCTTATCTAAAGCTTCATCTCTAAACTGTAGACACATTGCTTTCCTTCAGTTTCTCAAGATGCCATCTGCTTTAGCCACTGAGGGATTTTATACAGGTTAATCTGTCTTTCTAGAACCCATTTCCTAGAGCCTTTTCTACACACATGGGCAATTTACTTGTTCTTCAACTCTTATTTTAATATAATTTTCTTCATGAATCTTTCCTTAACTCTTCCCCTACTTATCCTACTCAAAGTGTTGTAACTTCAATAGCTCCTTTTATTTATTTTTTATAGCACCTACCAAAATATAATTGTTTTCCCATGAGTCCATAAGCACCAGAGAATTAGATTCTATTTTCTCCCTATTTTATCTCAAATGGATGACATTTCCTTATATAGGGTAGATGTGTATACATATTCATTGAATGTATAAGTGGACTCTACAGGAGTATTTATTAATTGTTTTTGACTATTTAAATTATATGGTAAATGTATTTTTTGCATGGTTCTCTTTACTTACCTCAATTTCCCCTCACTTATTGTCATTCTATTCTCACAGATTGAAGAAGATAAAGTAAACAAAACCATTTCTACAAAATCTAGAGGAAATTAGAGTTAAGCCAAAAATCTGAGCATGTTCAATAACTTTTATTTTTCATTTTTTCCAAAGTTAGAACATAGAAGTAAATCCTCCATAAGTAATGATTTTTCTCCCTTTTTCAAGTGCACTCAGTTTATTAGTGTGGTCACTGACTATTTTTAAAATCAGAATTCCTGGGGATTAAGGAAGGATCAGAAGCTTTACTAGAAAGCACTTAATATTAACAACAACAACAACAAAATAACCACCCCAATGTTTGGCACTTTCAAATCAACACTCCTACTTGGCCTATTCTTTAATACTTTCTTTATCATTTGCTCTGTTTGCATCTGTGTTTTCAAAGTTGCAGTAGTGAACACAATCTCACTCTCAAAATGGAAAGGGAGAAAAAAAAAAAAAGACAATCTACATCTCACACCCTGCCATGTTCTGGCTGCACTAAGTGATTAATGATAATGGCCATTTGCCCAAAATGTAGACTGAGTTAACAAATGGGATTGGAAAACAACTTGATAAATGTAGGAAATATATTATTCTTTTTCTATGGTATATACCTTTCTTTATACATAAAATGGAAAGCATTCTTAAATTCTATTTGCACATAATAATGCATGAAATTACAGCTTTTATTGTATTGTAATGCCATGTATTGAAAGGAGTTGGACTGATTTGGTCCGCCAAGGAATGTAGTCCATTTTCTTCAGAATGGTGAGAATTATGTTTATTGATACCTTACAACCTGCAGAGTTCTTCTAAAGGAAATATTAGATATTATAGATTAATGGTTTATTTTATGGAGATTCTGTATTTGATACAGAAGAGGTAAGTTTGGAGTTACATAACATCCTTATGTTTACCCAGCCAGTACCTACTTATTTACATAAAGGTTATGATGATGAGCTTTAGAACAAAAAGGTTAACTGAATTGAAGGGAAAATCCTCCATGAAGAATTAAGTCCCTCTGGAAGTGATACATTTCTCTTACTCCTTTAAATTGTGTTTTAGCTTCTCTCAGTGAAGAGAGGTGAAGGAATGGCTCCCCATGACCCATTTTGTAAATGATAAAATGTTCTAGGCCCTCATTCAGGTAATGGGGAAAGTCTGTTCCCAGTACTATGCATCTGATTGTTCCCTAATAAACTAAATGTAATTAAAAATAGAGCTAGGCCATTGCATTTTAATAGCTTGGATTCTTCCCTGTGGAAGAGTCAGCAAACTGTGAGAGAATATGAAGATTCAGCTCCCTAGCACCTGCCAGGCAGCCTTTCTCAAGATTAACAGCATCACACCAGGTTATTAGAGGAAACATAAATACTTTTGAAGCTCTGTGGGTAGTTACGATATCACGTTTTATTATCTTCTCCTAAAATGGAATTACTCACTGTAATTGCTTGCCCGTCACAGGCCAACAAACATGACAGAAGAAATCCTACATATTGGGGAGCAGGGTTATAATGCAAAAGCAGCTGGCCTAAAAAATGTTTTTAGGGACACATTATTATATATTTATAATAATCATAATTAAAATTTTATAGTACTTTACAGCTTCTAGTATAGGCATATATTTGTGCCTTGCAATTTGAAGTGGGCATAATAGTTATTGAATTCCTATTTGGATAAGGAAATAGGGATATAAAGATGTTGAGTGATTTGCCCAAGTATCCTGCTGCCAATAATTGCAAAGGTGAGAATGAGCCCTCTCTCCCAACTTCATTGTCTGTTCATTCTGCATGGCCTCACTTAATTCAATAGCAAAAACATATTTGCTGTTGTGAACCACACCCTTCTTGGAGAAGAGTTGGTCTTCAAGAAACTAGAATTCCCCAGAATAATGATGGAAGATAACTAAAATGCCAAAGAAATTACAATGCAATAAGTGGTCTTACAGAAGCTTAAAGATTTGATGTCAGGCATGAGCTATTTGATAGTTTGAAAGATGTCACTATCTCTGTAAGTAAGAGGAGAAAAGTGATACATTAGGAGACACTTTATATGTTATTATTTTTGCTTCTGTTGACATTATTTCCAAAATAAGCTTGATTATAAAAAGTTGGGCTGAGTCTAAATATGGAATGAGACTAACACAGAGAGAGGTACAGACTTGGAGAAGATATTTTTGTAAAATATTATTGGATAAAAAAATGTTATACAAAATATAAAAGAACTCTTAGAACTCAACAATAAGGAGATTAACATCCCAATTAAAAATGGGCAGAAGACCTAAATAGATGCTTCAACAAAGAATACAGATGGCAAATAAGCCCAAGAAAAGCCACTCCACATCATATGTCATTAGGAAATTGCAAAAACTAAAACAACATTGAGATACCACTACTCACCTATTGGAATCACTAAAATCCAAAATACAGACAATGGCAAACCCTGATGAGTTTGTAGAGCAATAAGAACACTCATTCATTGCTGGTAGAAGTGCAAAATGGCCACTTTGGAAGACAATTGGACAATTTCTTACAAAACTAAACATACGTTTGTTTACCATATGACCTAGCAGTTATGCTTAGTATTTACCCCCAAAATCAAAAACATGTTCACACAAAAACCAACACATGGATTTTTGTAGCAGCTTTTTCATAATTGTCAAAACTTGGAAGTAACCAAGATGTCTTTCAGTTGGTGAATGGAGAATAAACTATTATATCCAGAAAACAGAATATTATTTAGTGCTAGAAAGAATTCAACTATCAAACCACAAAAAGACATGAAGGATACTTAAATGTATATTACTAAGGAGACTTATCTGAAAAGTCTATATATTTTATGATTCCAACTATAAGACATTCTGGAATGGACAAAGATATGGAAACAGCAAAAAATTGGTACTTGCCAGGGGATGGGGAGGGTGGGATTAATGGGAAATAAAAAAAGGATTTTTAGAGCAGTGAACCTATTCTGTATGATACTACAATGGTGGATAAATCTTTATACATTTGTCAAAACTACTATAGTGTACAACATCAAGAATGAATCCTAATATGAACTGTGGATGTTGGGTGATAATGATAAGTTAATATAAGTTCACTGATTATAACCAATGTAACTCTCTGGAGTGAGATTTTGTTACTGGGAGAGGCTGTGCATGTACAGAGACATGGACTATATGGGAACTCTCTGTACATTTCTCATGATTTTTCAGTAAACCTAAAATTGCTCTAAGAATAAGCTTTGTCTTATTTTAATAACCCTTTTAAATTAAAAAATGTAGCATGGGGAATATCACATCTATATGGGAGAATGAGTGCTATCACACTCAACAGCACAATGTGTGACCAACAAGAAGTGAATCAGTGATAATATGTTTTAAAATTCATTTGAAATCTGAAGGAAGTAGGGAAAATTTTAAGTCCAGACTCCTAGACCCCATATTTTACTAAATCAAAATAATATCAGAAGTTCTGACGGTACATGGAGATTCATTCCATTTGTTACCATACAAACCACTGCTGTCTGCTATACCTTAGTCCTAAACTATCCAGAGAGGAATGATTCATAATGGTCTGGTTAATCAAACAGGATGTCATGTAGAATGTGCTCAAAATGCGGAGAAAGCAGTCCATGTTATATTTCAAAAAACATGAAAAAATGTTAAATATTTTGTGTACTCAAAGCCTTTATTTGATGCATTATGTGCTACAATCACTTGTGGGGCTTCTCAGTTATAATCCCATAATTTGATTGGAATTTATCTAGGGATTAATACGATTTTAATTGTTTTCTTGCTTCTTATTTTCTCTCTCTCTCTCTCTCTCTATATATATATTTAATGTTTATTTTTGAGAGACAGAGACAGAGTGCGAGTGGGGGAGGGGCAGAGAGAAAGAGAGAGAGAAACACAGAATCCGAAGCAGGCTCTAGGCTCCAAGCTATCAGCACAGCGCCTGACGTGGGGCTCGAACCCACAAGCTGTGAGGTCATGACCTGAGCCGAAGTCGGAGGCTTAACCAACTGAGCCACCCAGGCGCCCCTATATATTTTTAAATTTGGAGTTTCCTAATAATATTTAGGTCAGATATATTGTTGAGTTCTGAGTATTTTAGTGTTTAAATTCTCTGGTCTTTTCTTAATGGAGTATGACCATAAGTTAACGTCTGATGATTGTCCTTTGCTTATTTTCTTTCTCAAGCCATAATTTGAAAACTCTTCAGCAAATATCATTTCCCCTAAGATATTCTAGCTTGTCTTCTGGCTGAATCCTTGATCTCTAAACTTTCATTCATTTTATAGTAACCAATGTGTCAACCAGTTTTTACCTCAATTGGCCTATCATTGATAAAAAGTTCTTAAATTCTTACTCTGTTATTTCTGGGAGTCCTTGGACATATTGTTTTTGGGTTTGTGAAGAATATTTCTGTTACCATAGAATCCATTACGCTCCTCTATGCTAGTTCCAATTCCTGACCACAGCTAACAAAATCAGTCATGGTCCACTGATTACTACCACTGTAGTTGGTATTTAGGAAATCACTGAAATTGTTGACAAGGGGGTCACCTCCTGACACATTCTCTAGGCATCAAAGCTTTGTAGTTCATCAACATTTGGGCCGCATTTTTATTTGGGCAGCAAAGCAATTTATTCCAGGGTGAAGAGAGACCTCTGCTTGCAGCCTCAGGGAGTTAGATAGGAATCCTTGGACCTGAGCCAACTTATGGGCTCCTGGTCAAACATTTTATCTTCTTTACGGTCTTCTCCTCTCATCATGAATCTCTGATTCCAATAGAAGGCAAAGCCAGGCTAGTGGCTATATCCCCTCTATACCTGTCACTCTCTTGGTTTGGTTCTATAGTATATGAAAAGATTTCCCTTCTGGACATATTTTATGCCTAAAGATTTTCCTTTTTCAGTAAAATTGAGTTTGCACTTTGAATGACTCACTAATCACGTGTAAGCTGAAGACACACTGGAAGATGAATATTTGAGCAGAAGAGAGGAAAAGTGACAGCAAGTGCAGCCCTATGGATACTGTTTTCAATAGTCCTTTAAAACACATTCTAGAACAGTGATGTAAGAATATGCAACTTATGCTTTTAAACTGTTTTCATATTCTAACTGTTCTAATTCTTACCATCTGTATTCCAACTGCATATCTGCCAAAATAGCAGAATATAAAGTGAGTCCAGAACCTTGTAGACATTGCTAAAATAAATAGTAAGGAGCACAGATAAATATGTCACCCTTTAATCTATTTTACCCCATGCTTTATCCATCATCATAGTGAACATAATGGATTTAACTATACAGTTTTTACTTAAGATCGCTAGTTGGGTCTGACACCCATTGATGGAGAAGTTCCTATGTGTCAGATAATATGGGGATGTCACTCTCTAGCATGGCTGCATATTTCCTTTGCTTTATTATTTTAATAATTATAATATTAAAGAAAGCATACCTATTTTTGAAATTTTCCTTTAGGTTCTTGAAACAATGAATTTTGTCACATGATGTAATTTTGAATAAAACAAGGAGCTGACTCACCAGAATAGATAGTTTTAATCCCAAATCTGATTGCCTTTTAGGTACTGGCTTAGTAACTCCAGATGCCATTTCGATGTCTTTGGACTATATTCTCATTAAAAGTTTTTATTACAAATTCAGTAGCTTTTAAGCTAAAATGCATTAATGCTCTGGATATGAATTCTAACCTAAATGTTAAATGAATAGATAAGTGTTCAATGATTCCTCTAAAAATGTAGTCTGGTTGGTTAGTCTAGTTGTTTGTTTTTGGTTTTGTTTGATGTTTCCTAAATTTGGTAAGATCGATCTAAATGTTTTATTGTGAAGTGTCTTATTTTCCTTGCTTATATTATGTCCTTGAATTCTTCTAATAGACATTCTAAGTACATACAGTTACACATAATATGCGTGTATATCAGTTGGGTTTTGTCTCTGTGGAGTGGTGGAGAATAAGGCAGACATGCATCCGCTAACCAAAGCAAGTGAGCTAACAGATGGGGTGCACAGTATGAAATTAGGGAATAATTGGCAGGATTTTTTTTAATGATCCATCTGGAATCCAGGGGTCAAGATCATCCATTCTGACACTTCCACAGGATCACAGCCTCATTGTACATTTACTTTTTAAGGTTACATTCTTTTTTTAAAAAGTCTTCATTATAAACAATTTTTTTTTAGAAAATGAACGATAAGAATAACTTTGAACTTACCACAGAGTAAATGCTATCCTGTTATAGAAAAATGGCTTACATGTAAACAAATAACATATCATGAATTACTATGGGTAACATATTAACAATTCTAAATATCCTAGACCACAGTACCCAGAATTGCAAATGAATGTATCAGGTTAGGTTAGATTGATGGTCATCCATCAACACAAAGCGGGGAAGCAACTGGAAAACTGAAAATTGAAAATGTCTGGGGGCCATGTAAGCAAATAATTTTATTACTCTAGAGGAAGGGAAGGACAGATCTGGGGAAAGAGCTAGTAGTCTGCTCCATTATGGGGATGATAGTGCCTAGTATTTGTTTCACTTATTTTGCAGTATAAGTAAAGCAGGTAATGTAAGTAGGAAGGAAATGCAGTACTGACAATCATTTAAAATAATGACAGCTACAAATGTTTATTGTGGGTTTTCTGTGTGCCAGTCATTCTTCATCAATAACTGTGTTAAGTTACTTAATGCTCCCATTACGAGGCGGGTAACTATTGTTATTCCACTTTACAGATGAAGGAAGAGGATTACAGAGGAAAGCAATTTATCCAGTGACATATGGCTAGTAAACGGCTATTCTAGAATTCAGCCCCAGACCAGCTGACTCTGGAATGTGTGTCCTCACTCTCTCTCTATGCTGTCTTTTATTAAATATTGATACATTAGAGGGTCAGTTCTCTCTCTCTCTCTGCTGTTCTTTTCATTATATTTTGATATATTGGGGGGAGGGATTTTCTATACTGAAAAATAGGTCAGTAGGCAAATGAGTAGTTACCTCTTTTATTGCATGAAGAAATAATTTACAAAAGCACACTTATTTTTTCTTACAGAAATATATCCAACAATTCTTTCACTTATGAACTTTACTTACTCTTCCAAGGTGAATACAAGTTTAATTTTATTATTTGTACTTTGTACTAGTGATTGACTCTCTGAACTCATTGGATGATTTTTCTTTTAGTTTGTGCAATTATTTTTAATTCTACATAAGTTTTGAAACTTTGAGATCTTATATGTTTAGCTACCAAAATATTATTTCCAGCCTTGCATATCACAGACTCACTATATTTCTGCAATTGTTGTATTTATTCATTTAAAATATTTACTAGGCATCTATTATTCACCATTACTGAGACCACTTTGGTGGACAGGATAGATTTTGTTTCTGCGGTTACAGAACGTAAAGTCTAAGGTGAAGGTCAATTATACAAATATTAACCACTAAGTGTGCTAAACACTAAAATAAGATAAATGCAGGTTGTAATGAGGGCACATAGCAATATGTCTGTCCTTATGTAGGAATTTTTAGGCATTTACTCTAAGTGGATGTTTTAAGTAGGAATTTTGCAAATAAGTTGCAATTCTCTCTTTAAGCATTTACTTTTCACACTCTACTGATAATATTTTTTAAGATATAAGATTTGGTTATTACAAGGTTATCCAATTTCTTCCCATGTATTAAGAAATTCTCATTTCCAAATTCCTCTTTCAGTTACCATCTCATTTCTCTTCCCGTTCTTTCAATACAGCTCAATAATTGAAATTTTCTCTTTATAAATAAATCAAACTTCACAAATTTACTTGTATACTATGGTCTATAAAAATATGTAACCATTAAAATATATTAAATATAAAATTTATTGCATGTATAATATAAAACATATCTCACAGAAGTTTTATATATTTCTGTGAGAATGCAAGTGAGCACTTTGCTGTGAATCTTGAAACAGTTTTTGAAAAGGTGGGGGAATCTTGGATTGTATACATATTTAAAGAAAAGCTTATAAGAGAGTGCATTAGGAACCGAGATGACATGGTCCCTTGCCTTTGGAACAGTGAATGTTCTCTTCACCTTTTCTGTGTGCAGGTATTGTAGAAAATGGCAAAAGTCCTAAATTTTAAGCAATGGCTTCAATTTCTCTTGTTCTCTCTTTCTTGTTTTTTTTTTTTTAATTTTAATGTTTATTTAATATTGGGAAAGAGTGACAGAGCAGCACTGGAGGAGGAGCAGACAGAGAGGAAGATAGAATCTGAAGCAGGCTCCAGGTTCTGAGCTGTCAGCATAGAACCAGGTGTGGGGCTCAAACCCACGAACCATGAAATCATGACCTGAGCTGAAGTCAGCTGCTCAATCGGCTGAGCCACCCAGGTGCCCCTCTTCTCTCTTGCATATGTTCTCATCTGGCTTTTGCCAGCACAACACCACTGAAGCTACTCTTTCCACGGTTATCTGTGACCTCCAGGTTGGTTCAGTGGTCCGTTTCCAGTCTTTGTCGGACTTGCTATAGCTGCCGGATTTGACAACCCCTTCTGGAATGTGACTTATCAAATACCATACCCTAGATTTTCCTCTTATCTCATTGTCCACTTTGTTAGTTTCATTTGCTGGTTCCCCCTCATTTCTCTTCCCTCTAAATGTTGGAGATTACAGAGTTCTGGCCTCAGATCCTTACTTTGCATGTTTATAGTAACTCTTTAGTGAATGCTTGAGAGATATCAAGTACATATTTTTATTATAATGTTTGTTTCTCCCTTCAAATCTATTAGTATTTGCTTAATATGTTTAGATGCTGTGATGTTGGGTGCATATATATTTATAATTTTTATATCATCTTAATGAATTGACACTTTTATCATTATATAATTACATTATTTATCTCTTACTACAGGTTTTGACTTAAAATTGATTTTGTCTGATACAAGAATAGCTACCCCTTCTGTCTTTGGTTTCCATTTGCATGGAATATCTCCCCCCAGGCACACAAACTTCACTTTGAGCCTGTGTGTGTCCTTAAAACTGAAGTGGGTCCAGGGAATGCAGCACATGGCTGAGTCTTTTTTTTTTTTAATCCATTCAGCCACTCTATGCCTTTCAATTGGAGAATTTAATCCATTTGCATTTAAAAGTTTTTAAAAATGTTTTTAGAGAGAGAGAATGTGTGCATGAGTAAGTGGAGAATGGGGCAGAAGGAGAGAGGGAGAGAGACAATCACAAGAAGGCTCCCTGCTCAGTGTGGAACTCCATGTGTGGCTGACTCTCAGAACCCTGAGATTATGAGCTGAGTGGAAATCAAGGTTGGATGCTCAACTGACTGAACTTTTCAGAGGACCCTCCATTTGCATCTAAAGTAGTAATCAATTGATTAGAACTTAATGTCATTTTATTGTTTGCTGAATGTTTTATAGTTCCCTATTCCTTTCTGTCTCTTTTACTGTCTGTCTTTGTAAATTAATGATTTTCTGTAGTGGAATGAGTTGGTTCCTTTCTTTTGTCTTTTGTATGTTCTCTGTAGATCCTCTTTGGAGAGCTTTCTTTTTATGTTTAAAAAAAATTTTTTTTTAATGTTTTATTTATTTCTGAGAGAGACAAAGTGAGCAGGGTAGTGTCAGAGACAGAGGGAGATACAGAATCTGAAACAGGCTCCAGGCTCTGAGGTGGCTGTCAGCACAGAGCCCTACGCAAGGGCTCAAACCCAGGAACAATAAGATCATGACATGAGCCAAAGTCAGAAGGTTAACTGACTGAGCCACACAGGCACCCGAGATAGATATATATTTTAAGTACCAACACTATTAATGTTACAAAGTGATTTGGTTTCTGGTTTCCTTTTCTTTCTTTGTTTTGTTTTTGTTTTTGTTTTTGTTTTTGCTTTTTTTTTTTTTTTGGTTTCTTAAACCAGGAAGTGCTAGTATAAGAAAGAAATCCTTATAGACGCTGCACTAACTTTATAGTGGATGGGAATGCTCCATTACAAAGACATAAACTGATATATAATTGTCAGCTTCCATTAATTTGAAGGGAAATGAATCCACATAGTCCATGTGCAGGAATGTTAGGAAAAAAGATATAGAGGTTTTGTGTGTGTGTGTGTGTGTGTGTGTGTGTGTGTGTGTTGGAGTTGAAACTTTTAAAATTTTAGAAAACAGATTGATAAAATACAGTCAATAAGTAGAAATCTGGAGTTCAACAGACCCATGACAATTATCTGAG
Organism: Crocuta crocuta; assembly: GCF_008692635.1. NCBI lineage: Eukaryota > Metazoa > Chordata > Mammalia > Carnivora > Hyaenidae > Crocuta > Crocuta crocuta. The sequence continues at coordinate 2,467,824 of NW_027527591.1, read as the reverse complement.
GTGTTTATATACCAATCAATGAAGAATAAGAAGTAGTATGAAAAATCTGGAAAGTTAATGTGTGATCATATAAATGTGAGTCTTACTTGCCAGGCTCAAGTAAGACTTCACCTTAGGTAATGCTGAAGTCCTTTATTAGTCAAAGGTGGAGGCTGAAGCACTCTCATACCTTGGGACTGTAGGAGTTCGTGAGGATAGTATGATTACTAATAAGCAAGGCAAGGGCTCTTTCATATTTAGTGCATCTCACTGATAATATCCTTATTCTCTAACCCTTTGTGGTCCCACACAATTCAGCAACTCCATTTCCATGATTCCACTCTGGCATAGGCAACTTTGCAGATGTTCTGAGTGCTGGGATGGAGTCCAGCTTTCCTGGATTCTGTATGTCGCCATCTCCTTTGGTCCTGAGACTTCCTTGGGGCTATCTCAGATGGGTTAGAGGATACCTATATTTTACTCCAGTTGATTCTGTTCCTCCCTCAGACTTGAGAATCCTTCTCATTTCTCTGACATTTTTTTTTTCCATCGTCTTTCTATCTTCTGGTCTCTCCACTTAAACCTGACACATCAACCAAGTGTAATCTCTTCAATGAACTACTGAACACAAACTTCTCCATGAGGGGCCTGACTGTCTCACTGGAGAAAGAAATGAGAAGGGATTACATCAGAAATGTAAGAAAAAAATCAATATCTCATTAAATTACTCTTCTATGACTGTGTGTAATCAAAACAATAGGGGAGATAAAAAACAATAGGGGGAAGTTTATTTTCTGTGTTTTTCTAAATCATTCCCTGAAATTCTTATTCATTTCCTCTGAAACAAAAATTGCTGAAATTCTAAAAGTTTACTGGTAAGTTATCAATTAAGTAAGGAAGTTATTTTCTAGTTATTTTCATCAAGGATGGAGCTCATACACACCTGTTCACCGAATCTCAGTATGTAGCATTGTGATAATTTATTTCTAGTGCTTTTCTAAAACATATTTAGAGGGGAATATCCTTTAGGTAGAATAAAAAGACTCAATTCCATTAACATTTTCTTTCCTGACTGAAATATTACTGACTATATTACAAGCACGGGTAAATTATCTACCTGAAATGATCTCTATATAAATTTTTTCATGTTACTTTGTTGCAAATGAACCTTTAGTGCAAGAAGATACCAAAGACATTTCACTAGAGAATTAGCAACAAAAGACTTCAAAGGCTTTCTTGGATGGGATAATTAGTGATTATTTTGATTATTACTATTATTTAAAAATTTTTTTCTTAATGTTTTTATTTATTTATGAGACAGAGAGACACACACACACACACACAGCATGAGCAGGGGAGGGTCAGAGAGAGGGGGAGATACAGAATCTGAAGCAGGCTCCAAGCTTTGAGCTAGCTGTCAGCACAGAGTCTGACGCGGGGGGGGCTCAAACCCACCAACCATGAGATCATGACCTAAGACGAAGTCAGATGCTTAACCGACTGAGCCACCCAGGTGCTCCATGATGATGATTATTATTATTTTTACAGTGTATGCTTTCCCTTATACTTCAACTTCCTTTGTCTGGATATCAGCATATTTGCTTAGCTGCTTATTATGGTATATTTTAGTCTTCTTCCATTTAGCATGTGGCTAATAGTACATATTTGCTCTGTGGCTCATATATTAAAACTGAGCCTCAAGTAAAAAGCTTCTTTATAATACAATGTGGGAGATTTTTGCCAATTTGGAAAAACCAATTAGAGTAATAATAAAATATATAGATAAAATCATAGAGATGTATTTCTAGAAGGAGGGAGGATAAGTTTAGATCAAGAAAAGGGAGTAATATTAGCAGAGTGGCATTCCAACAGGAAGTTTATGGCAATAGAAATCCATTTTTCTCAAGGAAGGCTTTGACCTGCTTGAAGTAGTTTATTAAAAAATGACCAGATCCATGATTACATAAGGCGATGGCTGTCCACACAGAATGGTCAATGTTTAAACGGATAAATAAGAATTACATCTACTTTTTAACCTATAGGTCTGTTGTTACATATCTTCCTCAATGCAATAAATGAGGGAATTCTAACTACAGTATTTGAGTTATGAAGATGTATAACTAGGGAGGACTTGTTATAGTCTAGTATTTTATTCAGCCATTGCTTATGTTTCACATTTGTATATCCAAAGTTGGGATAACCTGGATTATTAGTCTTATTTAATTTCTTTTCTCCCTCCCACCTCCTATTCTACCAATCTCAACACACACACACACACACACGCACACACACACACACACACACACACATAGAGCTTTCATATAGGTTATCTCAAATATTTTTGTTTTGTTTTGTTTTTGCAAACAAGAAGTGCATACTAAATTCTTATTTAAATATTAGATCACTCTAATACTTAATGCTATGCTTTATTCATATAAAGTTCTGGTAAGAGTTAATAGTATAATTTCCATTTTATAGGCTCATATAGAGAGGCTAAGTCTCTTGCTCAGGGCTGTAATTTCTCATATAGAATACTGCAATAATCTCCTATCTCTTCATGTTAGATGTAGATTTAGATCCAACTTCCTAATTTTCAAGATCTATTCTCAACATAACTTATCACTGGTGATGTTGACCTTGATTAAGGTCATGTTTGATAGGATTCTCCATTGCTAAGTTATAACTCTTCCTTTTCAATCTATTTGTTAGAAGTGAATCACTAAGTCTGCTTACACTCAGGAGGAGAGAAATTAAACTTCACCATCTGCAGGGAAGAACATCAAAGAATTTGTGGTCAAATGTTAAAATCACCACAATAATTAATGTATTTGGGGAAAGATACTTTGAAACTACATAAATTATGTTAAAGTTTGGCCCACTAATTTTCACATTCATTGGTGGACCTTGTCTGAGGAAATTATTACTGTGGTATTCTAATTGTGATTTTCTACTTCCTTCATTCCTCACACAGTTACCAATTATAGTTATTCTGTAAGGAGGACTTATTCCTTTTCCTTCTATTTTTAAAAATAAATTAAATTAATTTTTTTATTTTCCCTCTTTTATTTATTCAGTCATTTGTTTCTGCCAATATAGACTCGTGAGTATTTATTATATTCTTTCAGTTATGATCCAATGATATGGTTATTTATTAAAGTGTTCAAATTATTCCAGCTTTAGCCATTGGGANAGCTGGCAGTCAGCACAGAGCCCGACGCGCGGGGCCCGAACCCACGAACTGCGAGATCATGACCCAAGCGAAAGTCGGACGCTCAACCGACTAAGCCACCCAGGCGCCCCTTATTTTATTTTTTAGAGAGAGAGAGAGAGAGGGAGAGAGAGCACAAGCAGGGGAGGGGTAGGGAGAAAGGGAGACATAGAATCCAAAGCAGGCTCCAGGCTCTGAGCTGTCAGCACAGAGCCTGACACAGGGCTCAAACCCACGATCAGGAGATCATGACCTGAGCAGAAATCGGCTCTTAACTGACTTAACTGACTGAGCCACCCAGGCACCCTGACTCTTTTGACTATTTGATCTTTTTTTTTTTTTCCCTTTCTGGTACAACTAGATGCTCCAGGCTATGACACTAGAATCAGCTACTTTTTCAAGAAGACCTGGTTCATTTTTATTGAAGAATGGTACTCAGAAATTAAGCTTTGGTTATATTTTGTAATTTTTAATGAACTGAGGTTTTTTCTTTATTAATGGGAATATAGCCATTTGTATTTTTTTTTTAACTTTTGGAATTGTCTGTCTATATCCTTCTCCTGTTTCTTTCTATGGAGTTGCTTTTATTTGTAAACCTTTCTGATAAGCACACAATATTACCCTTTTATTGTATATATTGCAGTGTCTTCTCTTAGTTACTTATTAATCATCTTTATGGTGCGTTTAGACCTGTTGGAGCTTTACTTGTATAGTCCGATGTGTTAATCTCTTCATTTATACCTTTGTGTTTTATGGCTATTCTGTTTTCACAATCTCTTTGTCTCTTATTGTGTCAATACCACAATGTTTTAAATACTTAAGGCTTATAGTATATTTTAACATATGGCTAAGGTAATTATATTCTCTTTGTTTCTTTTCCAAAAATATTCTTGGCTACTCTTAGATTTTTAAATCTATTTCTATGTTAATCATGAATACCAATTTCCCTCTTGGTGGATATTTTCCAGGACTTTCAGTTTAAAATACATTTCATTGGGGCACCTGGGTGGCTAGTCGGTTGAGTGGCCAACTTCACTTTAGGTCAATATCTTGTGGTTGGAAATTTTGAGCTGACATGGGCTCACTGCTGTCTGCTTGACAGAGCAGAGCCAGCTTCAGATCCTCTGTTCCCCACTCTGTGCCCCCCACCCCCACTCACCCTGTCCCGAAATTAAATAAGTATTTAAAAATCCCACGTCTCATTTATTTTAAACTTTCCTTGTTTTTTCGAGAGTTTATTTAAGATAGCACATTTCCCTTGCTTTGGCCGCATCTCATAGGTTTTGATATGTAGAGTTCCCACTGATGATTTTCTGGAAATGGCAAGAACTGCAAAATGACTCCAACTAACTGCTCTGTTGGTTGATTCTGCAACTTCTCCTTACCTTAGCCTCAGCCCCTCTCTGACATGAGTGGCTTGGAGGCTCTTGCTCCTACCTTCTGTGACACAGAATTTTCCTTTGAGCCTCTTAGGAGCTACTTTCCTCTGCTATTTTCCTTCTGTTTCTATCTTTTTGGTAGAATTTACTCACAATTTATGATACATTTTGTTTGTTTGTTTGTTTGTTTCTTAGGCTGCATGTATGCTTGTGTGTGTGTGTATGTGTGTGTGTATGTGTGTGTGTGTGTATGCACTCGTGCATGTGTTTGGTGGTAGGAAGATTTGGTGCAGGTAGTCCATCTCTCATCTGGAAACTATAGTCCTTATTTCCTAAATGTCAGAAATAAGGTAGAGATAGGATTCTGTGGACACCAAAACCGAGCTAGGAATAAGTCCCCCATAGTTCCCTTATTCATTGTGAAAGGACTACTTTTTGTATGCTTCCTAAAGGAAAACACTTTTGGATGAAGGTTTGCCTTTTCATCAACTGGCCCTCTGAATAAACTTGTGTACATTTTACACTGCTACTCCAAACCAAGGAACTAGTTCCTCTGAGGTCATCTATATTAATTCTCCCATATGGTTTTTGTTTTTTAGTGGTACTGAATCATTCAGCCATTTCCCAAATTTGTCTCACTTGAATAGTATCTTGCTGTAATTCCTTGAAATCCTAGTTTCCAGAGTTGATATATGTGTCCTTATTTAAATACATCCTTGGGAATGTAACGATGGAAGGGATTTAAATATATTAGATGTGATATGAATCTAAAACTGGGAATCCCAACAGTGTTTTGTAAAGCAAATTCAGCCTGATTAATCTTTTTGACTCCTAAAGTTATTAGTGAAACCAACAGGCATTTAAGCAAAAGAGCAAAGAGTATAGTACTGAAAAACAACCGCTTAGCAGAGCTAACATAATTTCTTTGTTAAAAAAATTTAACATAAATGATAAGGGCGTTTTTACTATTGTTACTTTCTAGCAATCTTTGTGTTCTACATGCCACATCGATGAAATTGGATGATACGGATATCTCAAGTTTTAGATCTAACATTCAGTGAGTTTGTAGGTAGCATGTATGTGTTTTGGCATGAAAATATTCAATAAATTCATTTAAGCAATGAGATGGCCAGAGAAAATCTTTATTCTGTAATCAACCTGTGATATCTCATTCTGTGAGTGAGTCTTGGATATTTTGATTAATATAGGCCCTTGATTTCAATTAGAATGGTAGGAAATCACCTTGCTTTAGCTGTGTATGGCCTAATAGATGATTTTGTGATATAAGTACATAAAATATGGATAGGGATAGAGCAACCTTCTAAATACATTCTTGTTTTAAATTTCTTACCTAAGTCTGAAGAAGAATAGAGATGGCCATCCTAAAACAGCCTGTGCTCATGGTGCTTAAAATGTGATCTCAGAACAAAAGAATATGTGTCATCTGAAATCTTAGAAATGTGGACCATCAAACCCCTCCCCAGATTTATTGAATAAAAATTGGCATATTAATAAGATCCCTGGATGATGTGTATGCAAATCAGAGTTTAAAAACACTATTTGGGTAATTTTTCAGACTCTTACTGTCAAAAATGAAACCATACAGTAACTAATAAGAAAACTGACATGTTTTATTTCTTAACTTCTTCCAACTGTACACTTCCAGTACTTCTGAAAATGTGAACTATCCTTTCAATTTGACCAGTAACTATAAAGATAATGATCTTGTTCCTGGATTCTTTATGTTTATTTAAGACAAAGGCAGACCTACTCTTTCATTCTCTAGATTAGGTCTTTGTTATCTCTAACACATGCTAATAACAGAAGTTTCCTATCTAGGATCATTGCTTTCAGGATTAGCCCTTTCAAATTAACTTCACACAGATACATTTACTCACAATAAAAACCCAATTCTATCATACCCATGTTATTATTCTGTAAGAAGCCCAATAACACGGACTCCCTCTTATGAAGGTTGATCCAGTTACCCTTGGTGCTGAATGTTCAACCTGTCAGAAACAGATCAACACTATGTTGGGTCCAGTTACACTCCTGTTAGGAGCTGCAGCAGTAGGAGATGGAACTAGTTTCATTAATCCTTTGCTTTAAGTTTCGTATTTTTTTCCTCAAGAGATTTTGACTGGCCACAATGCTGAGACTCCATGTGAAGCATGAGAAAACTGAGAAATACAAGCAGGTTTTGCAACCAATGCTATTCCCATATTCCTTTAGTTCACCCAAGTTCCCTGAAGCTCTGGTACCAGTTAGCTGACAGCTTCCTATTTCTTTTTCTTTAATTTTTTTAAAATATTTATTTTATTTTTGAGAAACAAAGAGACAGAGCACAAGCTGTTGGGGGGTGGGGTACAGAGAGAGAAGGAGATACAGAATTGGAAGCAGGCTCCAGGCTCTGAGCCATCAGCACAGAGCTCAATGTGGGACTTGAACTCATGAACTGGGAGATCATGACCTGAGCTGAAGTTGGATGCTTAACTTACTTGAGTCACCTAGGTGCCCCTACAGCTTCCTATTTCGAGTACTTGATTCTCACTTCTCTGCTCAAGGGGTGTGGGAACTTTGGGGAAACCCCAAATTTGCTTCTCTGCACTTAGGTAACCCAGATATGTGTGGATGTGTAGAATGGGAAGAATTAATGGCCCCAGAGCAACTCTCAATAATGGTAGATGAGAGCCTCATCATTCAGTGAGAATCCTGATCCCTATTATACCTGGTTTCTTAGATGGAGCCTATTGGACTTAACACTGGTGAGCTAAAATAGCAAATTATTCATTAACACATCTTTGTGCTCATTGTTGCTGCTCTCACTTTCCCATCACATTTTCATTGTTGATCATTTGTGCCTCCCAAATTCTTACCTCAGGGTCTGATTTGGGGAGGATCCAATCTAAGTCAGTGAAGTTCCCACTATTCCTTAAATTCCTTACTTTCATATTCAAAATGCCCACAAACTTGTTGGGAAGGAGCTGAGTGTGACTACCAGGGTGAAAGTTTCTTGGGCTTTTTTTTTAAGGGTCCTCACAAAGAGATAGTTATTACTCAGATGAATTTACTATGGTAAAAATTCTATCCCTTAACTTTTTAAAAATTTATTTATTTGAGAGAGACAGAGACAGAGTGAGTGGGGAAGGGGCAGAACGAGAGAGAGAGAGAGAGAGAGAATCCCAAGCAAGCTCCGTGCTGATAGCACAGAGCCCAATGTGTGGCTAGAACTCACAAAATCGTGAGATCACTACCTGAGCTGAAACCAAGAGTTGGATGCTTAACCCACTGAGTAACCCGGGCGCCCCTGTCCCTTAACTTTTAAATGCAGAATCTAGAGTTTGTATACTAAGAACCATTCTATCTGTCAAATGTTCTTCTCTGCATCTTTGGCCTGAATTTCCAGAGAAGACTCAAACCATTTTTCTTTATGGGCACTAACAATTTCAAGTAAAATACGAGTGATTTTTCTTGGGAATCATTCAGTTTTTCTTGAATACTTTGCCCTTATAGATTACTTTGCATTTTAATTTTATAGTTTGACTCTTGAAGGGAAAGATTATTTCCCATCCTTCTAAATTGCTACAGTACACTAGCATAGCAGTCTCTTGGTAGTTAATCCTCCATCGTATTTTTTTCAGGGCCCTATGCTTTTCATCACAATACTCCATACTAGAAGGTTCTTCCCTTACCTTTCACCTCACTAATTCAGACTCATACGCTGGAGATAAATTTTGGGAACTTCCTTGATCATCAGGTAATTAAGTCTCCTTTTTTGTATCCTCATAGTAAGAAGAATACCATTTAATTGCAGTTCTCTGTGTGAATGCCTTTGAGGTCACAAACTATGTCTTATTCATCTTTGTATTCACAAGGCATAATAACCACTCATTGTATGTTTGTGGAATGAATAATTAGGTGCATTGTAAGAAGAAATAGTAGCAAAGAATCTGCATAGGCCTGTGATACCCTAGCAGAACTTTGGTGTTGATCTGGTTTAAACTATTTTGTAGCCTCCCACATTTCAGAAGTAATGTTCCCCCAGTCAAAATGGCTTCTTGATCACGGTTTCTTATTGAGTTCACAGAGAGAAAACAAAACACAACAAGACAAAACTAAAGTCTATTAACTTAGAATACACTATATGATTCCAGAAGCCTGCTCAGCTTTTCAATAGTACAATTGTCCAGGTCAAACGTAACATCCAGCCAATCCTGTCATGTGACTGCTTTATAATTTTTTTCAGGTGAGATAGCTAAGATAACATTTTCAACACCTTCTGTAATGAGAGAAATATTTCTCTTGAAAAAAAGCATCTAAAAGATGCACAGATAATACAAATTTATAGTTTATAAATGGAATATTAGAGCTTCTTAGGTAGTTTCCTTACTGGCACCCACACTGATACACAGGGTTATCTAAGGTGCTGAGCATTTAATCTTGCCAAAAAAAACCACAAAAAAACCACTTGAGAAGATGAATAAAACATCAAAGTATAAGATAAAAGTATTATTTGGTAGCTATATAAGATACTGTTTTCTTAATACTATATGCTTTAAGAAACTAATAGTGAACAACAATAACAGAAAAAACCCAGAATTAAGTGTCAACATCATTTAATACTCAAAGATTTTTTAGGAGAGTATCCCAATATAGATATCCTTTAATATAAAGCCAAAAACATATTAATTAAATTTAATAACTCTTTAATCGGCGTATACTGTGAATCAGGTACTATGATATGTATTCATTGTGGAAAATTAGAGAATAACAGCAAAATAATATCATTACTCATAGATAACCACTGTTAAAAATATTATCTTTCTCCTTTTCTCTCTTTTTCATGTGCTCACGCAGGTGTGTGTACTCACACACACACACATACACGCACACTCTTTCCAATACCCTAAAGTTAAAAAATAAGCCCATTTGTCTATTACAGTCGCCGTTATGCAGCCATACTTATAAGTAAGAATTTTTAAATTTTGTTTGAAGGACAATTTATCCTGGTTGTTGTGGACACACATACAACCAGGGGTAGAATCCCCTATTCATTGATTACCTACCTGATAATACCCCATCTTCACTTTTTAAGAAAACTCCAATTTCTTCTTTTTTTGTTGTTTTTTTGTTTGCTTTGTTTTGTTCTGTTTTCCAGATTTGGGAGAGCCCATTTTGTAGGGGAGAATAGGCTCTTCCTTAGTTCTAGGAATTAAATCTTGATTAATAAAAGTCAATTTTGGTAACCCCGTTTCCTCTGCCAGTGTTACAACTAAGCATGCAAGCCAGGTTCAAATATATTAAATGATGCAAAGACTTTCAGGAAACTTTTGAAAAATATTTTGTCAATTTTAACAAGGGGCATGACGTTGGGGAATGCTCTCCGTGTAGGAATTCTCATGTTTCTCTACTCACTGTGCTTTTATTCCAAACTATTTCTTAAGTAATTTGTATAATAAATAGTCTTCAAGGGTAGAAATAGTTTTGGAGTGAAGGGCAGGCTTGCTTGGTGTTCAGAATAATGAACACTGAATCTCCTTCCAACACGAAAGTCTAGAAGGTTTGTTTATTGCACATGTTAAAAGATTAGAATTTCCTAATGTCAAGGTTCCTCTACTGTAAAACAATCCACTCAATATAAAGGCGTTACCAGACACTTGTCATACTGCCTTTGTAGAAACTGTGACTTTGGGAAATGGCTCACAAAAGTGATGACACTGTGGCCATTGCTTCTGTTATGAGTAATACATTGTGCATCTCTGACTCACTCAGGGGTTTCGTGTCTTTTGTCCATGTCCATGAAACTGAGGCAGACTAATTTGTTAGCCTGAAAGTAGTGTTACATCTCAGACTTCGCACAATTCTTGACATTCTCTTTCTCATTTCTGGCTATTGCACGATGTCCTATGAGGGCAGAGCTGTGGCAGCCACCTTATGTCATGAGGATATAAGCCTGAGCATAAAAGTCAATACTGAGTATGACAGGGCAAAAATAAGTAGGGAGGCAACCTGGGTTATTAAAGATGTTGTTAAGACTATGATAATACTTCTGAAATTATTGTACTTTATATATTTTAGTTGAAATGGGACATATTGTCTATTTTTAAAATCATTTGAGTCAGATTTTCTGCTAACTGTGGCAAAAACATTTAATCTAAATCATTAAGGAATACAAAGGAGTTTTGAAGGCCTGTTTACTGTCAATAAATATGGTAAGATCGAATATTTATTTAGTACATACAAATGCAAGCTTAGTAATAAATATTTTGCGTATATTTTAAAATTTCGTCCTTAAGCAACATCCCTGAATGGCTGTTGTTATTATTATTAATTTAAAATTTTTTAATGTTTATTAATTTTTGAGACAGAGAGACAGAGAGACAGAGAGAGAGAGAGCGCACACGCGTGAGTGAGTAGGGGAGGGGCAGAGAGAGAGGGAGACAGAATCTGAAGCATGCTCCAGGCTCTAGCTGTCAGCAAAGAGCCTGATGCAGGACTTGAACTCATGAACTGTGAGGTCATGACCTGAGCTGAAGTCGGATGCTTAACCAACCGAGCCACCCAAGTTCCCTGTTATTATTTTATTATTACTATTATTTTATAGAAAGAACACAAGTGGAGGAGTGGTACAGAGGGAGAGAGAGAGGGGGAATCTTTTTTTTAATGTATATTTGTTTTGAGAGAGGGGGAGTGAGCAGGGGAGGGGCACGGAGAGAAGGAGACACAGAATCTGAAGCAGGCTCCAGGCTTTCAGGTGTCAATGCACAGCCCGACACTGGGCTCCATTCCATGAGCCAGGAGATCATAACCTGAGCTGAAATCAGACGCTTAACTGACTGAGCCACTCAGCTGCCCTGAGAGAGAAAGAATCTTAAGCAGGCTCCATGCTCAACCCAAAGCAGGGCTTGATTACACAATCCTAGGATCATGAATTGAGCTGAAATCAAGAGGCGCTCAACTAATTGAGCTACCTAGGGACTCCAAGTTGTTGTTATTTTAAACGCAAAGCATCTGAGCCTCCAGACTTTAAGTAATATGCCCAAGATAATTGAGCTAATAAGTGGCAAAACTCAGATTCAAATCCAGGGCTACCTGGCAACAAATCCTATGTGCTTAACTGTGATATGGTGTCTCCCAAGTCGTTATGCTATTCATCATTTGTTGAGGATTCTTTTGGTCTTGACTTTGTGCTAAGCACTTAACAATGTATTCTTCTTATAGAAGTGGAGGATGAATTTGGACCAGTTATATAAGTCTCTGTGCAAATGAGTGCCAAGAAACATTGTGCCTGAAAATGAACTTTTAATTTGTCCCCAAACAGTAATTTTAAATCAGAGGTCTGCTTGGGTTTTCAGATCAGAACTGAAAATTAGATCCTTACCAGCTCTTGCTGAAAGTGAATTTGCCCTGTGTGTTGTGGACTAATTTCGTTGACGTATATGATCCTCATAATTGGAGAAGATATTTTGTTGTATCGATAGATAACCAAAAGGGAGATTAACATACTTCTTCTCAATCCCTTATGCAGTAGCCCNAAGTGGTCAGGAACTGGGTTTCACTAGTTCAAATCACTGTCAGCTAGGCTGGTGCCTACCCTTAACTGCTTTCATGAATAGATAAACTAATGAACAAAACCCAAGGAGTTAAAATATATATCCTCACTTTGATTCATAATGCTCCATAGAGGCACTACAATAGTATTCTCTGCGATTCTGGGTTAAAAAAATCTGTGTGAAATGGAACTTTTCCTCATATATAACTTGCTTTTTGAACTGCAGTGGCTTGTATTTGGTGACTCAATATGATCCTTAGATGGTTTTTTCCTCTCTCTTTTTTTAAAGTTTATTTACTTATTTTGAGAGAGAGAGAGCAGAGAAAGTGCAAAGAGAAAAAGAGAGAGAGAGAGAGAGAGAGAGAGAGAGAGGGAATCCCAAGCAGGCTGTCAACACAGAGCCTGTCCTGGGACTCGAACCCACAAACTGTGAAATCACCACCTGAGCCCAGATCAAGAGTCATACACTTAACCGACTGAGCCACCAGGCATCCCCACTGAATAATTTTCTATTATAATTTGTGAGTGTGACAGATAGATGATCTGTCTAGCTTCTTTGGGTGGTCAGAAGGGGTAGAGATATTCAGTGAAGATTTTGAAGTGTTGGGGAGTATGATTTGAAATTCTAAAAACATGACTAAAATATCCTACAGTCTTCCTTTCTGTAGTGCCAGGAGTGATATCAGAATATAACCCACTTCTCCACTGTAATATAATTTTTAATATAAAAGTTATTTGTTATCACTCACTCCCATGCCCCAGAAGTGAAACATAATCCAAATACATTATCCATTGTAATATAGCTTTGACGTGCATTTCCCTAGTGCAGTTGTTTTCCAGGGGACCTAGTCCTAATTATTTAACACTTTCAAAGTCAATAAATTATTGGAGGCTAGCAAAAGGCTTGTTGGTGGATGAAATTTCTCTGTAAAATAAAAGTTGTCTCGTGAAGTGAGAAGCTGCAAGAAGGCATCATTTAATAATAGCAAGTAATATTTTTAAATTACTGTTTAGAAATGTATTGCCTGATATTAAAATGACTTTATATAAATGCTGTGTCCTCAATTTAAAAGGACATTGGTAAACCCCTAGGACTGAACAGTCCTTTTCTCTACCTAATTAAATTAAGTGCAGTGTACAGAGCCTCTCTGCAAAGATTAACAGAATGCATTCCTTGTCAGTTTAAGTGTTGCCTGTGGCAGTATTTTTTTTCTAGTTTAATTAAAAGCTGTTCTTTTATGAAGAACAAGCTTGCAGCATAATTTCTCCTATGTTTACATTTCTAAAGGCTATTTGGAAGAAAGTGGAGAGTAGAAAGAAGAGTAGACAAAAAGAGAAGAGGGGACTAAGTTGCAGGTGTATCAGAGGAAGTTCACAGTATATCCTGTTGTTTAGGAATATTTCCACAGTGAAAATGAGTGCAGAGAAAGCAGGTGTCTGGGAAGGCAACAGTTTTCACTGTGTTGGGTTAGACCACGCCCAGCAACACCCTTGATAAAAATATAGAGCAATTGTCAAAGAGGTAATTGCACCGCAGACTTTCACATATTCAAATACTTGTGCTGTTGTTTCTCTTTTAAAGTGTGTGATTGGCTGTGGAGGCTGCCATGGATTTTTCAGTCTGTTACCACATGTAAAGCTAGGTATGAGTCAGCAGGGCCATATTGGAAAGCCGCTTGGTGATCTGGCACAGGTACAAAGGCCATTCAGAAACATCCTGAAGATATCTATGTAAGGGCCCTGAGAGTCAAGTTAGACTGCACCCCCTCCCTCCCCCCAGATACTGATAGATTCTTGATCAGAATTTAACAGGATACAACCCCTTTGATCTTTTCACATTTTTGTTATGAACTCAAAATGTCCATGTATATTGGTAAGTATTTATTACCTCAGTATTAGAAACCTATGTGTTTTAAGTTTAAGCAAAGTGGAGAGAATAGAAATTAGTGGAGGAGAAGAAACCTTTTGATAAAGGGAGTATCCAATAACAATTAGGAATGTAGGAAAGGACGGTGGGACTGGGAATATCCTGTAATAAGTTACCTGTATGACACATGAGACTGTATAGTGTTATTTGCAAGTGGATTTATATTACTTAAAAATGTACATTGGAAATTTTAAAGCAATCACCAAAATAATTTTTAAAAAGAAATATAATTTATAAGCTAAGAGAGTAGAAAATACAATTGTGTGAAATGTTCAGTTAAGACTAGAAACAGGAAAAGAGGAGAAAAAAAATCAAAGAGAAAAAGCAACAAATAGAAAATAGCTACAAATATGGTATATATGGTATATGGCATGTATATATATATATTTTTTTAAATGCTTTTTTAAGCATTTTGAGAGAGAGAGTGGGGGAAGGGCAGAGATAGAGGGAGACAGAGGATCCAAAGCTAGTTCAGCACTGATAGCAGAGAACTCAATATGGGGCTCAAACCCACGAACTGCAAGACTGTGACCTGAGTAGAAGTCAGAAGCCTAACTGACTGAGCCACTCAAGCACCCCAGAGATGGTATGTATTAATTCAACTGTATCAATAATCACTTTAAATATGATGGTCTGAATACGTCAATTAAAAGATAAAGAATATCAGAGTGGATTAAAGACCCAACTATGTATTGTCTACAAAAACATTAAAAGTAAAGGAATATAGAAAGATCTAATGTGTTAACTCTAATCAGAAGAAAGCTAAAATAGCTATATTAATTTCAAATGAAGCTGACTTCAGAATAAGAAAAATTACCAATTGGTTCATTAATTATAACAAATATACCATACTAATAGAAGATATTTTAATAAAAGTGGAAATTGGGTGTGGGGAATATGGGAACTCTCTGCACTAACTTCATAATTTTTCTATAGGTCTAACACTGTTATAAAATAAAAAACAATTTAAAATGGATTAAAGATATAAAGACCTGAAACCATAAAAATCCTAGAGGAGAACACAGACAATAACCTTTTAGATATCGGCCATAGCCACTTCTTTCTAGATACGTCTCCTGAGGCAAGGGAAACAAAAGCAAAAATAAACTATTGGGACTTCATCAAGATAAAAACCTTCCTCACAGCAAAGGAAACAATCAATAAAACTAAAAGGTAATCCATAGAATGGGAGAAGATATTTGCAAATGACACATCTGAAAAAGGGTTAGTGCTGAAAATACATAAAGAACATATAAAACTCAACACCCCAAAAATGAATAATCTAATTAAGAAAATGGGAAGAAGACATAAATAAGCATTTTTCCAAAGAAGATGTACTGATGGCCAATAGACACATGAAAAGATACTCGACATCACTGATCATCAGGGAAATTCGAATCAAAGGTACAATGAGACATCACCTCATACCTGTCTTAATGGCTAAGATCAACAATGCAAGAAACAGCAGGTGTTGGTGAGGATGTGGAGAAAGGGGAACCCTCTTAGACTGTTGCAAGGAATGCAAACTGGTGCAGCCACTGTGGACAACAGCATGAAGTTTCCTCAGAAGGTTTAAAATAGAATTAGCCTATGATCCAGCAATTGCACTACTAGGTATTTACCCAAAGAATTTCAAAAACACTCATTCAAAGAGGTACATGCACCCTGATGTTTATAACAGCATTATCTATAATAGCCAAAATATGGAAGCAGCAGCCCAAGGGTCCATCGACTGATGATTGAATAAAGATGCATGGCATGTGTGTATACACACACACACACACACACACATGCATATATATATACATATGGAATATTATTCAGTAATAAAAACGCAATGAAATCTTGCCATTTACAATGATATAGATAGAGCTAGAGAATATTATGCTAAATGAAATAAGTCAGTCAGAGAAGGACAAATACCATGTGATATCCCTCATATTTGGAATTTAAGAAACACAACAAATGAGCAAAGGGGGATAAAAAAGAGAGAGGCAAACCAAGAAACAGACTCTTAACTATAAAGAAAAAAATCTGATGGTTACCAGAGGGGAGGTGGATGGGGGTTAAATAAGTGATGGGGATTAAAGAGTGCACTTGTGATGAGCATCAGATATTGTATGGAAGTGTTGAATCACTGTATTGTACGCTTGAAACTAATATTACACTGTATGTGAACTGACTAGAGTTTAAATTTAAGAAAAGAATATCAAATCAGATTTTATAGCCAAAGGTTATAAACAATTAGTAAAGAAGAACTACAAATATATTTAATCTTATGGTTATAAAAATGTGAGGAAATGTAACAAGATATTATTTTTCCTCATATTTTTAAGGATGGAACAATAAAAAAGAACCGTGAACATATAAAAGAAAAGATATATTTTTTAAAAAGCTAAAAATGTGGGAAGTCACTGAGGGCTGATGGGGGAGGGGGAAAGGGGAAGGGGGTGATGGGCATGGAAGAGGGCATTTGTGGGGATGAGCACTGGGTGTTATACGGAAATCAACTTGACAATAAACTACAAAGGAAAAAATGTGAAAAGTCAAAGTTCTTTAAAGATTTAGAGAAAACGTTTGGGCAACATAATCTCAGTAAGTGATATTGCTAATAAATCTTCTAACCTTTGGTAGTCAAAAGCCTGCTGGATGGGGAGATAGGAGAGGTAAGGAGAAAAGAGAAGGGAAAAAAAAAAGGCTTAGCAGCCTGTTTTTCCTGATCCTATTCTTACTGACCCAGCTTCTGGTTCAAGTGGCGTAATGAGCAACAGATGTGGGACTCGGATGTCTTCCAGCATAAAAGGGAGTGTGGTGCTCAGTTGTGCTCAATACAGACTCCAGAGAGCAGTCCCTCCAGTCTGTCAAACACATCACCAGAGACAGTCCCAAAACAAGGAGATTGCGTCAGCATACCAGGAAAGGGGGTGACATAGATAAAGGAAAGCTATCGTAATGCTCAAACCAAGGGAATGAAAAATTCACCTTCAGAGCTGAATGTAATCATAGATAAGTCCTGCCTTTAAAAAAATGAGATCATAATACGAGTCATCTGTCTCTTATATATATTTTGAACTATACAGGTCCTATATGGAGTGTCCGTTAAGGGAAGCAGAGCTATAGATAAAGCATTTGAATTTTAAAAGTCTTAATTTCTTTTTCTGAAATAAGAAAATGCCACCATAAAACTCTTTTTTGAAGACATTATGATGAATTTCTGCCTGATGTTATAGTTTTATAATGATAGCATTTTATTCTGTCTTGGTCCCACAGCTGCCTGCCATAACAGTTTAAAGGAGGAAGGAGATTAGTGGAGTAATTTTGCTGCAATAAAGGCCACCTTGTGGAAGGTCAGTTCACTGCTTGCTCCTTGTTTTTCAATGCAAGACGCTTCAAGCAACAAGAATAAGGCTGCTGAAACAGGTGGACAAAGTAGTCAGAGAAAAGTCACTTTCTACCTGCTATTGGATATGGTCTTGTACATTGAATCCCGGTAGACTTTTGCTAAAATGGCTACTGGACGCATATTGCTTCCTAGGATTCATAGGGATTCTTAAGGAAAACAAAACAAAACAAAAAACCAAATAAAACAAAATGATAGTCATAATATTGCAACAGTTCGTGGAGCCGCAAAATATACTACAATATTTTCTGTATTTTAAGTAATTTCTTTTGGGATACCTGGGTGGCTCAGTCAGTGGGCATCAACTCTTGCTTTTGGCTCAGGTCATGATCTCAACGTTCTTGGGTTCGAGCCCCATGTGAGGCTCTGTGCGCTGACAGCCTGGAGCCTGCTTGAGAGTCTCTGTCTCCCTATCTCTCTGCCGGCCAGTGCTCCCGCGCATGGGCTCTCTCCGTCTCAAAATAAATAAACACTTAAAAAAGAAAGACATAAATTTCTTTTACATTGTGGAATTAATTGAAGTGCTTTTCTTAACATCAGCAGAGTCATTTCAAAATGGGCTTTACATTTTGCAAATTGAATCGACAGTTTTTGGGAGGTTTTGTTCCTTCTGAAAAGCTTAACTCTTGCAAAATTGCAATTCTTTAGAAAAGTACCAGAGTTTATTGAGTATTCTTTATGTGACTAGCACTTTTAAAGTGTTGTTTGACTGGGGCGCCTGGGTGGCTTAGTCGGTTAAGCGTCCGACTTTCGCTTAGGTCATGATCTCGCGGTTCGTGGGTTCGAGCCCCGCGTCGGGCTCTGTGCTTACTGCCAGCTCGGAGCCTGGAGCCTGTTTCAGTCTGTGACTCCCTCTCTCTCTGACCCTCCCCTGCTCGCGCTGTCTCTCTCTCTCGTCTAGAAATAAATTAAAAAATAAATAAAGTGTTGTTTGACTTAGTTCTCACAAAAGCTTTATGAAACAGTCTTACTTAACTATTAACAAATGAGAAAACTGAGGCCAAAACTAATTATCCTCTGTCTCAAGATCACATAGCTATGAGGATATGGTCCCATGCTTAAACTTGACTCAAAGCTGGAAACAAAATATATACAAATGTATATACATTATATATACGTTAAATTCACTTATACATATATAAAATATATATGATGTACCCTCTACATACTATATATACTTCATATTTGTGTGTGTGTATATAACATACTATATATTGTGTATATATATTCCTAATATATCTTAGTTACCTTAAATTGTTGATTTAAGGTAACAGGCCAATCTGCCTTCCAAATTTAGCTCAAGTTGAAAGATCTACATATTTTGAGGACATGGACCCTGACTTATTTGTGACTCCTCCACCTAGCCCAGAGCTTGGAAAATAGTAGTCTCTAAATTATAGTCAATGACTGATTGAAAAATGCTTAGAAATAAAGTTTTTCATTGATTAACACTGCTGATGTTCAGAGGAGGCAGTTGTGTTAAAAACGTGCTGGTAGCTCAACATATTAAAACATATCTCAAATGGTCTCTACCTCAATTTAGAAGTGATCTTTCAACTAAAAAAATAATTTGGCTTTATCCACNTTAACAAATGAGAAAACTGAGGCCAAAACTAATTATCCTCTGTCTCAAGATCACATAGCTATGAGGATATGGTCCCATGCTTAAACTTGACTCAAAGCTGGAAACAAAATATATACAAATGTATATACATTATATATACGTTAAATTCACTTATACATATATAAAATATATATGATGTACCCTCTACATACTATATATACTTCATATTTGTGTGTGTGTATATAACATACTATATATTGTGTATATATATTCCTAATATATCTTAGTTACCTTAAATTGTTGATTTAAGGTAACAGGCCAATCTGCCTTCCAAATTTAGCTCAAGTTGAAAGATCTACATATTTTGAGGACATGGACCCTGACTTATTTGTGACTCCTCCACCTAGCCCAGAGCTTGGAAAATAGTAGTCTCTAAATTATAGTCAATGACTGATTGAAAAATGCTTAGAAATAAAGTTTTTCATTGATTAACACTGCTGATGTTCAGAGGAGGCAGTTGTGTTAAAAACGTGCTGGTAGCTCAACATATTAAAACATATCTCAAATGGTCTCTACCTCAATTTAGAAGTGATCTTTCAACTAAAAAAATAAGAATTTGGCTTTATCCATACCTACTCTGTTTTTACTTTTGTCATAGAAGTTTGCTATCTTGTCTAAACTAGGGAGTCAGATTAGGTGCAGAGTGCAGAGGACTTAAGAATCATATTTTCAATGTCAGATAATTGTGTGTGTGTGTGTGTGTGTGTGTGTGTACCTGCATGCATATGTGATTTGTCCCACCTCTTTTCTTTTGTCAAGGGTTAGTTTCATTTCATTTTGTTTTTTGTTTGTCTATTTTGTAGATGACTGAGAATAGGTTAGGATAACACGAAATGAATTATAAACCTTTTCTCATAGACACTGTGAATAATTTCTGCTGCTTCTTACCTCTTCCGCCTCCCCCAACAAGCATGATAAATGTAAAATGGCATTCCAAATTCTTTTAAAGGAAATTCTTAATCCAGAAGATTTATTTTGAAGTAAGAAACTGAAATTTTCTCATTTTGAAGGGATGAATATGAATGAATGATTTCGGTTACCAGAACTGTAAACTGTAAACGGTACTTGCAGATGCATTATGTGTTGAAACTACAAAGATGCTTAAGATATGGGCTTCTTGTACTTAAGGGGTTTTGTGTTCTTGTGATTGATAACTTAAAGCAATTTTTAAAATATTGAGCCTCAATTAAGCTCTGCATTTTAGAAATCAGATGTTTTTCTCTCTCTAAAACAGGTCTACTGTTATAGCTGGTAATAGAATCAAGTATATAATAGTTATTTGTTGAATAGCTGCTTGTATGCTATATAGCTTAAGGGAAAAACAGTTATATTCTGTTCCTGTCTCCAAGTAGCAAGGGGACTTGGACAGGTTATATTAACCCGAGTCTCAGATTTCTCACAGTAAATAGTTTGTTTTGCACCGATATTTGAAATTGCTTCCGTGCTTGAGCTAGAGGTCTGCATTAAAGTACATAATGCATATGATGCACCTACCAACATATATAATGCATGTAATAAAGGAAATATGCTTACATTTTAACTCAGTTAACCTTCTTCACGATTAAGTGGCCTTAAGCAATCCATCTTTTTCTGTGTATCACACAAGGTATTGTAGTATATTGGAACCAATATCTCAAAATGGAGTGTGATTCCCAGCCTTACTACTCCCAAGATCAATGGCATTGCACATATTACTTCTATGAAACTCCTATTACTATTTGAAGAATGATGGTAAAAATGTAGATGTTAAATGAAACAAATTTTACTTTTCTTCTAATTGAATGCTCCAAACATATCATTTTAAAAGACATGCTTTTTGCTTAGACATTTTGACCACAGTAATCACCATATCGCTGTGTGAGAGAACAAACTAGTGTTGTGTCGGGGGTAATCAGTGGTCCCCCGGTGTTTCATACGTGTGCAATACTAGTTGGTCTCTGTGCTCTTGTTCCTCTTCCTTTCCTTTCTCAAACACATTAGCCTCTCTAAGATGTGTGCAGCTCTATGGTGCCAACTTGCAGTAATGGATATCTATATAAACGAAAGCATGTAGAAAAAACTACTTGCCCTTCATTTGAGAACCCCAAGCTGAAGTTGTAATGTAGAGTATTCAGTCATTACTGTCGGATTGAAGCTTCCTTAATGCTACTGATATACCATTTATATTCCCCCAAATATATCAAGATGTATCAACTTTTAAAATGCCATCACCAGGGGTGCCTGGGTGGTTCAGTTGGTGAAGTGTCCGACTTCAGCTCAGGTCATGATCTCACGGTTCGTGGGTTCGAGCCCCACATCGGGCTCTGTGCTGACAGCCAGCTCAGAGCCTGGAGGCTGCTTCAGATTCTGTGTCTCCCTCTCTCTCTGACCCTCCCCTGCTCATGCTGTCTCTATCTCTCTCTCAAAAATAAATAAAATATTTTTAAAAAAATAAAAAAAATAAAATGCCATCACCAATTAAAATCTAGGATATTCTTCAATGCTGACTATAATTGTACCCTATGATGTTTCTCCTCTGTCTCCTGCCCAGACACCACTTCTGTAGTTGGGCATAGTGGGAATGGAGATTTGAAACCATAAGAAATAATTCTGAAGAGACAGGTTGACATCCACTTTTCACACTGCAGAGATCACAAAAGCTCTTGCCTTTTAGAGGAGGTTGCAGTGTCTTATGCCCAGGGACACTTGAGTATCCTGTTGTGGCTTGGCATTAAAACAGATTCATTGATGTTCTTCTGTGGGACTACTGGCTGGCCTTTTGTTTATTATTGTTATATTTTATTTGTATAGATATCCCGCCATGCTCTGTGCTATAAATAGTGATGTTTTTATTGTAAGTACCGTATCCTTAATAAAGCTGCAGTTTTCCTGGCAATTAATTGTGCTGACAATCAATGCAGGGCTGCAGGCAGTGTGTTTATGTGCTGAGCTTTTGATGAGCAAAGCCCTAAGAAGTAGGGTTGTCAAAATTAAATACATTGCTCAGACAGAAAGCCACATTCTGTTCTTGGTTTGATCAAATGACAGTTGATTGTAGGCCGAGCCTAGACCTGGTTTTGCTTGTAAAGTAGAGAATATTTGGTCACCTTTAAGCATTAAGTGTAGACATGTATTTAGGACAAAAATAACAGGATAAAATTACTCATGTCTGCTTCTTCTCAAGGCTCAGTCTCTTTTTTGATAAAATTTTGTTCTTTTGAAGTAAGTACCCTAGCAGGTTTTGGAAAGCATTTTGCTTTCTGCCAAAGCTTAAGATTAAATACATATATATGTTTGGTGCTTTTGTAGATACTTCCAAATTACTCAGATAATTTCCCTGATTAAATACGGCTGATGATTTGGTATTTTTGTCTACTTGTTTTTCTTCTTCCATGTACTAAACCGCATTCTTTTGTGACATTTGACTTTATGCCCCGACTCATTGGATGTTTAATCTTTGTCCAATAATGATAATGGTGACAGATCAAAAGGCATTTGGGGATTATAACAGGGAAAAAAGATCATTCAGGAAACAACTTTAAGCAAGTTTTTAGTTTGTTATCTAGTATGAAATTTATTTAGAGATGTAAATGTAAACAACTATAATAATAATAATAATTAATTCTCAAATTATCCATAAGCTCTTTTTGTTGCTTTCCTCCAAGTATCAGTTATGTAACAGCTAGTACAACTTTGTTCTTCATACTTTATAATAAACGAATATGTAAAACTTAACTCATAGTTAATTTCCACAATTTCATTTATCAAACATGGATCTGAGTCAAATGAACCATGTTGGACATACATGTCCATATTTTAATGACAGAAATCATGTTGAACCTTTTCCCCCTCTTTTTGTTACAACTCTTAAAATATATTCATACATATAATATTAAGACTTATACAGTTTATTTATATGGTCTAGAGAGTTGCTAAGGACAATTCTTGCTTAGAATAGACACTGAATGAATATTTGGTTACTGACTGACCTAACAAACAAGTAAACAATAATCTTATAATAGTAAAACTATTGATGTGTACTCTTGGAGAACATTTAATTTATAGAATTTAATGTGACAATCAAAAATAATAGATATGGGACTTCTGGTTTCCATTTAGGGATGTTGAGGGTTGAAGAGGGCATTATTTCCAATCATACAACAAAAAATAACCTAACAGATATCAGGTTCACAACTTTTCTTAAATCCATGAAGTGTTGAAGTCACAAGGCAATGAAATGTCTCAAAATATAAAGACAGACATGCGCCAACAGGAAGAAGTAAAGCGTGGATTTCTGTTTACCTGGCAAGATGCAGCCACACAGACTCTGGTAAGCACAGTTCAGCTAAGATGATTGGCAAATGGATAGGTGGATAGACGGCAGTCAAACATGCACTTGGAAAGATAGCTGAAAAAAATTTCCACACTCTCTTGGAGGTTTTCTCTGCATGAAATCCATCAGGGGATCACACACACATACACACACACACACACACACACACGAAGAAAAATGTCTTGAGAAAGTTTCCCTAATAGTGAACACTTGAGAGAGACAGGAGACAGTTATGAGAAGGGCACAGAACTCCCTGGAGCACTTTCACATTCACTGCCCCTAAGAAACAAAATTCTTTTTTTTTTTTGTTTTTTTTAAATGATTTTTTAAAAATGTTTATTTTTATTTTTAAGACATAGAGAGACAGAGCTGGAGGCGGGGAGGACAGAGAGAGAGGGAGACACAGAATCAGAAGCAGGCTCCAGGCTCTGAGGTGTCAGCACAGGACCTGATGCGGGACTCGAACCCACAAACCATGAGATCATGACCTGAGCAGAGGTCAGACGCCTAACCGACTGAGCCACCCAGGTGCCCCAGAAATGAAATTCTTTATGTGACTGGAGGAGTCAACGAATATTGTTGTACCACAAGCACTAGAGAAAATCTGTTTCAACTAAAGAAAAGGAACTAGAGAAAACTCCTCATCACTGGAAGGGAGAGAGAGGAATAACTGCCGGGCCAGTGGAGGGAAAGAGCACTGAGAAACCCAAACCCTCAAGACCCATAGGACAAGAAGCACACGGAATGCTCTCACATCCCCCACCCCCCCGAACTGCAAAGATAATAGCAAGTAACAAGCAACTTGTACAAAACATACCCTCTGTGTGACAGTGCAAAGAGTACATTAAGGCTGAGTGTGAACAGATTTTTTAAAAACAAAAAATGAGGGGCGCCTGGGTGGCTCATTCGGTTAAACGTCAGACTTTGGCTCAGGTCATGATCCCACGGTTACCGGGTTCGAGCCCCATGTCGGGCTCTGTGCTGACAGCTAGCCCAGAGCCTGGAGCCTGCTTCAGATTCTGTATCGCCCTCTCTCTCTGATCCTCCCCTGCTCATGCTGTCTCTCTCTCAGAAATAAATTTTTAAAAAATTTAAAAAAAGAAAAAAAATGAAAAGAAAACAAAACCAAAAACAAAAAAGTCACCAGTTTATAAACACAAGGTATTTTTAAGAGAAAACTGAAGTGTGGAGGGTGCTGAAAAGAAACACAGGGGGAACAAGTTTCATCACCAGCCAACTTCCTATTTAAATTAACTCAAACCCGTGAATTAAAGACCTATCTAAAACAGAGGTGATGGGACGCCTGGGTAGCTCAGTCGGTTAAGCGTCCAACTTTGGCTTAGGTTATGATGGCACCATTCATGGGTTCAAGCCAAGAGTAGGACTCTGTGCTGACAGCTCAGAGCCTGGAGCCTGCTTCAGATTCTGTGTCTCACTGTCTCTGCCCCTCACCTGTTCACCCTCTGTCTCTCTCACTCTCTCAAAAATAAATAATAAAAACATTTAAAAATAAATAAATAAATAAAACAAAAAGGAAATGATAGAATTGACTGAAGAAAAACTCGGACTACATAAACAAGTACTTCTGTTGATCAGAAAATGCCACTAATAATATCCAAGAGAGAATAAAATCTGGGGCTTGGGGGAAGAATTTTTGTGATATATATGACAAAGGGTTGAATATTTTTTCCTATTGTATCAAGATTTTTTACAAACCAAAATAGGAACGGAAAAATTTAACTCTTGTGTAATCAATCACTTTGTAAACATACTAGTAACATATGTCCTGGCAAATGCATCAATGATATTTACTGGTGAGCCAATCCGTGGAATGTTTTTGGCAGGATGTACACAGTCTAGGACTACTTAAGGGGATCAAACCTGGAATCTTTGCATTTACGGGGCATAGCTCTCTGGAAATATCACATAAGTTATATAAATAAATATAAATTGGGAGTGTTTCAGCACTAAAATAGTTTTCTATTACGTAAGTACTACCCTGGTTGCGTAACTTAGAGACCTTGTATGTTACATCTGGGCTAGGGTACAGTGTAATAGAACAAAGAAGGAACTGAACAGTGGCACTGGTGGCTCCAGACTCCTTTATGCTTAGGTAGTGCCTTGCAATTACCTACATCCTTGATATCGTTAATTAAGCTTAATACTGGATAGAATCACTGACTTTTGTGTGTTTGAATTGACAATCAGACCTCAGCAAAAACAATGAGAACCTGAGTAGAAATTTAACAACAACCAAAAGAGTCAAGATTTACATGGTAATAATAACTAACATTTTTGAGCACCGTGCATCAGACAGTGTATTAAGAATTTATCATTATTTCATGTCATCCTCACCACTACTCAGTGATTTAAATATTATTATCTCAATTTTAAAGAAATCAAAACAAAAAACAGCCCTGAATCTTTTCCTTTTAAATATTTATTTATTTTTTAGAAAGAGAGAGAGAGAGAGACAAAGAGAGAGAGAGAGAGAATCTGAAGCAGGCTCCAGGCTCTGCTCTGTCAGCACAGAGCCTGACTGATGCGGGGCTTGAACTCATGGACCGTGAGACCATGACCTGAGCCGAAGTCAGATGCTTAACCGATTGAGCCACCTAGGTGCCCAACATCAAACTGACTGAGCAACCTAGCCATCCCTAAAAGCAGCCCTGAATCTTAAAGTGTTTAAATGATTGTCTCCAAGTCACAAAATTAAGTGTCATAACCTGAACTCAAACTTAGGTTTGAATGACTCCAAAATCCCTCGTCTTTTTCTTCCCTTCCTATTATAAGCAGCACAATTGAGAAAAAGTCAGTTCACCAATAAAATGAATAAATAGAAATAAAAACACCAAAACATGTTGTCTATAGAACTGAAAAAAAATTAAAATGTTACTAAAGATTGGAACAATGGTGAAATGATTTAGGTTCGCACAACTTTTCTGGCAATATATATTTCTGGTCATATACATCAAGAACCTAAAAAATGCATAAAGAAATTTGATCTAGAATTCTAGAAATTCAACCTGAAGGAAATATCAAAGATGTTTGTATAAAAATGTATTTTGTAGGGGCGCCTGTGTGGCTCAGTCGGTTAAGTGTCCAACTTCACCTCAGGTCATGATCTCATGGTCCGTGGGTTCGAGCCCCGCGTGCACTCTATGCTGACTGCCCGCTCAGAGCCTGGATCCTGTTTCAGATTCTGTATCTCCCTCTCTCTCTGAACCTCCCCTGCTCAAGCTATGTCTCTCCCTCTCTCAGAAATAAACTTTTTTAATGTATTTTGCAGAATTTTGTATTCTTTACAAAAAATAAGGAAGCCTAAACTTTCAAAACTACAGAATTGGTTAAGTGAATCACAGTAATTCTAATACTTCTAATCATGACATTTTAACAAATGTTAAAAAAAACTTTGCTTAACAAAGTATCAATTAACAAAAAGCTCATAGTATGTAGAAACCAGGGAAACTTATGTGTATAAATGCTACATTTTTATAGTTATGTATTTATGTATTGTGTGTTTATGTAGACATAGAANCTAGAAATAAATAAAACATTAAAAAAATAAAATAAAATAAAATAATTATTTTAAATATATTTGTTAAAATCCAAATTTTTCAAGAGAAAACTTCGGGCATTGTGTTAAAACTTGAAAGTAATTTTGGCTCTAACCAGTTTTGTAAATAAAGATTTAAAGCACAAATTGAAAAGCTGCAGTCAATTGTCAGATTTTATGACATAAACATTTAAGTAGCATAAAAAAGTAGAAAAGAAGAAACAATTTTATCTTGGACTTATAAGCAAATATTCCATGGAAAAGATTACAATTTATATTTGTAGAAAACAAAGGAGAACATTAATGGAAGTAGTGAAGACACTTATTCATTTCCACTTAGGTTCAGAGAAAAGACTCCTTATATTGAAACAAACTTTTTTATAAAAAGAGTATTCACTTTTAAAAAATATGTGAGGTCATTGGAATACAATGTAATTGAGACTGCTTTTGATTGAAAGAGTGTGGGGAGATGGTAAACAATTGTTCGAATCAATTAAGGTACAATAACTTTTTTATTGAGAAATTATGTCATTTACATCCTCTGAGAAGCAAATGCCAAGACTGGACTATATATGAGAGATTTATTGGGACACTTCTTGTGTACATAAAGTAGGCAGAAAGGCCTCCCTAACTGGATGCAGGTCTAACATCTGTCAAAGGAGGGGGGTAAGAAAGGATGGGGTGGAAAAAGATTTGTCATGAGGGATGGTTCTGAGAAAGTTTTGTCCAAGCTAATCAGGAGTGCCCAAATGGAATGCCCAATAGTCCATATGGGGCAGGAATGGCCAGCTTGCAGTACACTCTGCGGGGATCTGTCATTGGCTGGGACCACCCAGGCAAAGTGTGGATGGGCATGAACGCTGTGGTGCATTCAAAGCTGTGGCAACTGAAGTCTCACCCCCCATCTAGGCTCCCACAGCAGGTTTCCTTGAAGAGACATCTGAGCAGGACACCTCTAATATCCCCTTTGGCTACCAGAGATCCACTTCTTCACACAAATGGGGGCACTTATTCCGTGGTTCTGGTGGGCCATTATTCCTGGGGAGAAATGTAGAAAGGGGCTGTAGTTAGTGAAATGAATTGCCACCTTCCAGATTGTGGCTTCCCTTCACCCCTGCCCTTTTAACTGGGCAGGTCTTGATAGCTTATCTGGAGATATGACCCAAATCTTTACTCCTAAGGAGTCTGAGCCTTTGGTAATCATACATTTCTCAGTACAGTTTGCTTTACACATCTATTCCCAGGGATGACTAGACAAAGAGGCATCTAGAAGCACCCATGTGGATTACCCAGGTTTCACATGTATTTCTCCTTTACCCTAGTGTATAAAAGCGGTGGTATCTTCTTTTGCTGTCCAATTTACCCTGACAACATGGTAACTATTTCTTGCCTACTGATCCCTAAATA
Organism: Crocuta crocuta; assembly: GCF_008692635.1. Taxonomy (NCBI): domain Eukaryota; kingdom Metazoa; phylum Chordata; class Mammalia; order Carnivora; family Hyaenidae; genus Crocuta; species Crocuta crocuta. The sequence goes on along the minus strand of NW_027527591.1, from coordinate 2,439,480 downwards.
TAAGGGGTCCAACATGCCCTTACAGTGTTGTAGCCTGTAATGCAATGACAATTTTGCTAAAGAGTACGCCTGGCAAGAGTGTACTCTTCTTGAGGACCAAGACTTCTAACTGCAAAGTTCAGAGTTATGCTCAAAGTCCCCCAGGGGGGATCACTAAGAGTGATGGTGAGTGGGGTCATTTGGTCTCTCACCCTAATCCTGGAACCACTTGTTTCAGTTTGAGCCCTCCAGGAATCAGATGCCAAGACTGAACAAGATGTGCAGGAGACATTTGGTAAATAACTGTTGAGGAAAGAAGCAGGAGAAGGCAGAGAGAGGCTTCTCATCTCAGTTGTAAGTTAGTGAAGGAAGGATTGGATAGGAAGAGCCCCAGAATGCAGTGCTGCCTGAGAGTTTTAGCCCCACTGATAACACGTACCCTAGCTAAAACTGCAGGTCCGAGGAATTCTCTATCATGTAGGAATGCTCAGGTGGGTGAGATTTCTACTACTTTTCTCCACTCCTGCTGAGCTGTCACTGACTGGGAACAGCCAACTGTAAGTGGCCTGGCATGCACATTGATAGGTACAAAGTGGAGCATTAGGGGGCTTTCAATCACGGGTGCTTCCCAGGCAGGTTTTCTTAAAGGGATATCTGAGTGGTCTGCTTCAATGACTGCTAAAAACAAAACAAAACAAAACAAAACACAAATAACTGCATTAATCCAGGAGAAATCCAGGTCTTAAATGCATACCGTTTGACTGACGGAAAGAAAACAACTTGAGATACATTCACATCTTGTGAAAGATTCTTACCTTGGAGGTTTTAATCCCTACTCCATTGTGAAAGGTTATGCTTGATGTATACTTGTTAATGTCATCTTTATGCCAGACACAAACATCAAAATGTGTGAGATAGCCGAAGAAGGTGGGCTTCAGTTATTTTTATTAGCAGTTCTATTCTCTTTGTTTGCATATTTTAGTATCTGAATTAATATGGAAATGTAAATATTTAGAATAGAATGTTGCTGTTGTGTCGATATTTTATTCACTTTAAAATGTTTTATTTGCTGTGGGGATATTCTTTAGCGTTTTCATTTTTTGACGGTCAGCATCTAGCAAAGAGACCACTAACTGTATTTGTCAGCATTTTTGCAAATATTTTATTCATTGGTAGAGAAGCCACCTAAATGTTACAAACATTGTGTGGAAGCTTGACATATTATATGTATTGACTGATTGACTGATATTTACACTTGGATGTATTTGTATGTGATGAATCAAGAATGTTTTAATATTAGTGTGCTGATGCTAATCCACAGAACTGCTCATAATTGAATTCTTATAGACCCAGTATCTTTAGAAATTTCACTCACTCACAACCCTGATGAACTATCATAATAATTGATTTTATTAACAGAAATAAATAGCCCAAATTTGGCTCCCTCTCAAAATGACCCTGTTTCAACTGACACAGATGAGGAGTAAGGTTATTTCACATTGACCCAGTCAGGTCAAGGCTCAAGGAAAGCCTTGGCTTGTGTCTTTAATCTGATCGCACAGACAAGAGCTTTGTCAGTCTCTTTCTGTTTGGCATGGCTACCAATAACCTTGCTTCACTTTTGTGTTTCTCCTACAAGGAAGGAATTTTGGCAGAATACTGCTTACTTTTACAGTTCCAGAAGTTACACGGTTTAAGGAGGGAACAGTAATTACATGCCATTAAACTCAGAAGGCCACTGGCATAGATGAACATTCTGAAGAGGACACAGCCTTCAAGTTCAGTAAAGGATGATTACCAGAGCATTTTAGTAGAGAGCTGGTGAAGGAGAGGAAGGAATAACTCTGGAAATGTGCTAAGGCAGCAAACCTATGAAAATGCAGTTCGACACGGCAGTGACTACATTGATTATGCCAGGAATGATTTAGCAGAGGTGTTTCACACTTGCCATTAAACAAAGTGCCATAATAGGGTTTAAAATGTACTCAGATTCTACTCGCTACATCCAGCTTAAACCCTAGAAGTGTCACTTACATTATTGCTTCATGTTAGGTTGTGGGAAGATCCTTAGCTTTTTGTGACAGGACTGCTTTTCGTCTTGGCTCTAGATTCTGCAGTTATAGAAGCTTCTGTGTTCCTCTGTGCCAATCAGTGACTCTCTTTTGGTTAAAACCCCTCTAAAAATTGACCTCTTCCAGGAAGCTTTCCTGATTAATTGCATTCAATTTCTTCCCTTCAATATCTTCCCTTTGTAAACACTGCTTTAAATTATATTTCTGATATGTTGTTTCGAAAGAAGGTTTAAAACACATAAGTGCATATATATGTTAGACCTTCAAGCCTATATGAATAGTAACGGACTATAGATGTAGATTATCACAGGGCACAATACCTTTAAAACTAGATCATTAGCTCCAACTAAGCTTGTATTCTTTCATTTCTTTTGTAACCTCCATAGCAGTAGGTTGTTCTGAATACAGTGCACAAATAAGGGGGCAAGCCCTGTGGATTCAGTAGGAGGTATTTCTGACACAAATGAAAAGAAAAGGAAAAACTCTTGAATATCCAAAGTGGGTAGATCATTTCCCCACTGCTTTGAAAAGGAAGAGCGTTATAGCATTTTTCTTCTGCAATCCTATCATAAGAAACTGTTCTCTCTGTGTATGCTATGGAAAAGACAAGAACTGAAACTCCAGCCTCTGTCAATTTGGATGTTGCTTACTTTATTGAGATTATATAACTAAATGTGGTAATATACGCTAGGACAGAATTAAGTAAGATACACAATACTAAAAGGTGGGATAGAAATTGTGCTAATTCTCAATTTTGCTCTGCCCAAGCCCTCAGCTTCCTTTAAGCTGCCTTCTTTTTGACTCCAGAAAAGAATCACACCTGAATAAAATCTACATTCCTGCTCCATGCTTCTTAATGACATTCCTAGTTAGAATGCATATATATAGATAGGATTCAAGGTTTGAAGTAGCCCATATGATTGTTAACTATATTATATTCCTATTGTTTCTATAACAAATTACTATAAACTTGATGGCTCAAAGATACACACACACACACACACACACACACAATCAATCAATTTATTATCTTATAGCTCTGGAGATCAGAAGTTCAAAATCAGGGCTGAGCTCCCTTCGATGGATCCTGAAGAGAATCACTTTCCCTGGACTCCATCTTCTAAAGGTACATTCCTTGCTATCTTTGGCTCCTGGCCCCAACCTGCATCTTCAAAGCCAACAAAGGCAGCATCTTGCTTCTATCATCATAGTGCATCTTTTTCTGCCTGCAGCTCTATCTCTCTCCACCTCCCTTTAATCAGGACACAGGCTTACACTTAGGACCCACCTGGACGATCCAGGACAATCTCCCCATCTAAAGATCATTAATTTAATTACACCTGAAAAGGCCATTTTACCGTTAAAGGTAACATTTGCCAATTCCAAGGCTTAGGATAATACTAGACATTTCAAGCCTTGTGGTGGGATGTCAGGGAAATATATTTTCCTGGGCTTGGGGGTGGTGGTGGTGACAGTGTGGCTATCTTTCAGGGTCCTTAAATAACATCACTTCAGTAGATACCTTACCTGCCCACTAGTGTTTGACCTAGACAATAGAACTGAGTTGACTTTAAGTTTCAACCTTTCAAAAGCTCATTATGCAAAGAGCAAGAGTTTCCTATTCTCACAGAGCTGTAAAATTAGAGTGTGGGCTGTTCAGCTGCGAGGCCAGTCTTTGGTCCCTCCCTCCTATGTATTAGGAAGCTGAGGTGTAAATTTTCTTAGCTTTCAAGTCGTTCAGAATACGCAGCCAACGACCCCTTTGGATCAAAAAGAATAAAATTCAATATAAGAGCTATGCATATATGTATTATGTAAAATGTTCCTTTTAATTTTCTTACCACAAAAGAAATTCAACCTGTAAATTTGTGCTCCTTTCAATATTTTGTGGTATTTGTCACGGGGTTTCAAGCAAAGCATTGTCTGTTATTCTGATCATATTACCAGATAAACTTATTATGAGATTTACATAATTTAATAATATCTGTCATGCATAGGTAGTCCCATTAAACCACATGTAAACTGTGATAATTTAGCGAGTGAAATGGAGATTAACGCTTTTCCCCAGCACAAAAAAATGTTGCCACAAATTACTTTTTCTTTCTTGACAGTGAGAATTCTAAAATGATTTTTAAAGAATGTATGTAAGAAACATTTTCCACAGTGGATAAAAAAGTAACAACCAACAACAATTCAGCTATGTAAGAAAATAATTAGGGTTGTTGAAGTATGTAAAGGATAAAGCACCCAATGTATACTAAAAAGTATAAAGAAAATATTCTCCACTTATGAAAATGGTGATCAAAGAAAATGTCACCCCTGTGACAGAGAAAGGAAAACGGCACAGACTATTAGATAGAAATTTAAAAAGTTTTAAAGCCAAACAAAAGGAGAAAAGATAAAGATTGATTTAAATATCATTGCCACTGGGGGCATTGCTCATCTTGTAAATGATAATTGCAAAAATATTCTATATAAATCAGAGAAGGCATGAACTCCAGAAATATATAAAGCAAGACGGAAAGTGGATGAACCTGGAGGGGTTAAGTACATATCTGCACAAGGCAATAGTCTGTGTCCATTGAATTGTTGAGAAGTCCCTCTTTTTTTTTAATTCATTAGTTTTAAAATAATATGGAGTTTACTAGGCAACCAAGGCTCTTGTGATAGGTCTATTTTAATTACTTTAATAAACAGAAGATCTGAGTCTATTGACCAATTCATTCAAACTGGAGACTTAAAACATAGAACTTGAGTGTTTAATGATCTTCAGCTGCTAAAAGTAAGTTATTTTTTTATCAAAACAATAGAATCCATACTCAAATAACTAAGACCCACTTGAGCTAATACTTCTTGTAACTTATTTATTTATTTATTTATTTATTTATTTATTTATTTATTTATTATTGGAATAAAACACGGGCCAATGTTATCAGTGACAAGTGAATTGATTAGCTAAGCATTTTGGAGTTTTATTTTTAATGATAAATCTTTTAAATTCAAATCCTCCCCCTTCATTAAAGTAATTAGTTCCTCTCATAATATTAAAGGGCTTGAGTCTCTACAACTATTTTGGTATGTGACACAATTTTTTATAATAAGGATCAGTTTCAGTCAGGTTGTAAAAAATTTTTAATGTTTATTTGCCTTTGAGAGAGACAGAGACAGAGACAATGGTGCGAGTGGGAGAGAGGCAGAGAGACAGAATCCGAAGCAGGCTCCACGCTCTGAGCTATCAGCACAGAGCCTGACACAGGGCTAGAACTCTTGGAGAGATACCGAACTACACCTTTTATGTCAAGAGGTTCTTTTTTTAAAATCAATTATTTCAGTTCTAGTTTTGGTAACTAATGAATATATTATTTGAATATAACTACCATTATTACCATATATATTACCACAGTTGTATCCATCCTATATGTTTATACTTTGAGAGACAGACATTAATTTTTGTCCCACGTTCCTTGTGTTCTGAATTTTGGCAGTATTACTCAGGTGAGTAAATCTATACCTGCTATGCAATTCTGTCAGAGCTCTGTGGTTGATCTTACATAACGAGGTATTTTTCTGTATTTGGGCAAATGTCTTTATATTTTATGAATAATTCAATTAAGTTTCAGACAATATTATATATGCTCAGTTTAAAAATTCAAACACCCTAGCATAAGAAGAAGAAATAAACAGTACCACCCAAAGCCACTCTCTACATATAACCACATGGGTTACATGATTCTGATGGAAGAACAAATATTTCAGACAGAGAGATGACTGATAATATTGCAAGAATGAGATCATGCTACATGTTTTATGTTAATTGAATATTGCACTTTAAATTAATTGATTTCAAGGAAAACACTAGATATTAATATGAATTAGACAACTGATAAAGAGACAGTTTTACAACAAAGCAGTAATTGTTTCTTAAATTATTTAAAGTTTAAAAAGAAACATTCCATAAAGTAGGGTATTCAAACTTTCAGTAACATTATTGAGGGTGTGTTTTGAAACATGAGAAAATAATTACACTTATGATTCTTCAAATTTTTACTCTCTTCCCTTCCCTTTTTTAATCATTATTTTCACATTTTCAACATTTATATAAATTACATTCTATTTTGAAACCATGATTTTCATAGGTGGTTAGCCTAAATGCTGTGTATAAATGGGTCTAATACACATAGCCACATATTTTCCACAGCAAAATAATTTTATGGTAAAATATTTTTATTTAAGGAGGGGCTCAAAGGGAAATGATCTTGTTTGTTTATTCTATACAGAAAGGAAAATTTGACTATTCTTGAGTTTCATTTCATTTTTCTCTCAATTTACAGATTTTACTTCACTGGGTAAAAAAACAAAATGGAAATTAGTAAATTTTAAAGATTTTATTGGTTTTATTCAATAATTCATGAATCAGGCATCATCACCATCTAGCAGATGGAAAGGAGCTCTGAGAGACTGTACAAAATGAGACTTTCATTTTGAAAGCTGAAACTGTAATTAAGTCTTATCGACAAGGGTTTAGCATAAGTGACTCTATTTTGGGTCTGTTATTTTGTTTTGAACACAGTTTCATAGTACTGAAGATTGCTATAAAAAGTGCATCATTCCCGTGAAATTAATTTGGCTTCTATATGATTTACATTTTTTACTTAGATGGACACAGACTCTTTCTTTACTCTTATAGTTCATTAAATTTGTAAAGATACATTGTATGAGAGGTTATGATGTTGATAGAATCAATTTTTTCTCTACATGGTATAGAATTTTGACGTGTAGATTTACCTTTTTCAGGAGGATATTTCTTTATACATTTGGATATTTACATTTTTCAGGAATATAAATTTTGTATATTTTTGTCTTTAATATTATTGTTTTGTATATTATCATGTTCATCGTACCTCTTTAAGCAATAGAGTGAATTAAAATTGGATCAATCTTAAGATACCAGAAAATATCTTATGTTCCAAAATCAGAAAACATACCTTATCTCAAATGTTGGCATTCATTAAAACATTTTGCCTAGATAAATTCTCTATACTGGTTTGAAGCTAATAAAAAATCATATAAATATATATTCCTGAGGTTAGGTAGTATGCTTCTATTTCACTTTATTGTAAGTATTTAAAAGGAATAGACTCTTTTTTCAAATATCTTTCACCACCCATAGGCATATCTATAGCTTTCCTTAGTGACCCCAGAGATTATATTAATAATTTGTTTTATAAATAATCTTTGGGTTTCTGTAATGAACTATACTTGCTCATGGTATATCAGCTGTTTTAGATGCTGCAAGATTCTATTAGCTAAGACTTTATTTTGGATTTTTGCATTGCTGTTCATGAATAAAATTGATTATGTTGTCAAGTTTTGACATTTTATTCTGGATAATATAAGAAATAAAAATATTATATCCTTAAAAGATTTAAACAAATAGAACTTCACAGAGGTTTGTAAAATTTACTTTGTGAAACCACATTTAAACTTTTTGAAAAGGTTAGAGTATTTCTTCTTTGGAAATTGGTCTTTTCTCTTTATTATTGTCTATGAAAACTGATCTATTTATATTTATATTACCTCTTGAGTAAATTTTGGTTAATTAAAAATTAATAGAACGTCATCCATTTTATCTAAGCTTTCAAGGGTGTTAGTAGAGTTGAAAAATAGCTTTGATCTTCATCTAATAAATTTTTTATTTTTATTTATTCTGTTTATATTTATTTCTTCTCACTTTTCTCTTAAAAAAGCTAGTTAGTGGTTTATTTATTTTATTTTATCAAAGAGCAAAGTTTTGAAATTTATTTATCAATGTTACTGTTATGCAATTCAGTATTTTCTTTCTTTAAACTTGTATTCCATTATTTTATAATTATTTTTCTAAACTTTTTAAGTTACATATTTAATTTTTTATTCATTATAATATTAATATTACTTGAATCTATACTCTAGATTTTAAAGCACCCTGTAAGAAAACAAAAGCAAAGACCAATCCAATGAAAATAATAAAATGGGACCATAAAAACACCCAGTCCCAAAGAATGCAGAAAATTAGGTAGAGGGGACAGAGAACTAAAAGGAAAAATTTACAATACTTAGAAAACAAATGATGATATCATAGGTATAAACAAACTGTATCAATAATTGTATTAAATATGAGTGTTTAAAAAACCCAAATTAATACAGTGGTTGTGTCATTAGTTAAAAAGTGAAACCCAAGTGTATGCTGTCTGTAAGAAGTCTACTTTTAATATAAAGTATAAATAGGTCATAAATAAAAGGATGGAAAAGCATAAATCATGCAAACACACATTAAAAGAAGGCAGAAGTGACTATAATAATAACTGGCAAAAGAAATTTCAATCAAGTCATTAAGAGGGCACAATAACTTTAAACATGTATGTACCTTAAAAGATAATTTCAAAATTAATAAAGAAAAAATCAACAAAACAAAGAAAAAATGGACAACACAATTATACTTGTATATTTTAATATGTCTATCTCGATCATTGACAGGACAAGGACACAGTAAGTCAGTAAATATAGAAGATAAGCTATCATCCCAAATTACCTAATTTATATTTATAGAACTCCAACTAAAAATAGGAAAATACACATTCTTTTCTAGTACACAGAGAACATTTACCAAGACAAACTATATTGTAGACCATAAATCTTAACAAATTAAAAAAAACTCAAGTATCACAAAGTATATTTTCAGATCAGCATGGAATTGTGAAATCAATAGCCAATATTACCAGGTATCAAGTAAAAATTCAAAGGGAAAACTTGAAAATATTTTGAATAAATATGAAAATGGAGTCTAATCAGAATTTGTGTGATGGAAATAACTAAACTGGCATTTAGAGAGAAATTGATAGCACCTATGTCCTAGATTAAGAAAGAAGAACAGTCTAAAATCAATTTCCTGGATTCCATAAAGTACAAAGAAAAAAAAAAAGAAAAGAAAAAATTAACTCAAATTAAGTAAAGGAGAGAAAAAAAAGAACAAATTAAAAAGTAAAAAATTAAGAGTGGAAATAAAAGTAAAAGAGAAGAGAGAAAAATAATCACAAAATCCATGAATCTAAATGTTGGTTCTTTGAGAAGATAAATAAAATTGATAAACCTCTTCCCAGACCAATCACAGATAAAATAAATTATATCAGGAAGAATAGAGATGACACAATGTAGATTCTACAGATATTAAAAGGATATTGAAGGATTATTATAAACAACTTTATGTCAGAAAATACCCTAAAGACACAAATTAAACAAGCTTTCTTAAGATGAAATATATAAGCTGGACAGCCTAGTACCTATAAAGAAATGAAATTCATAGTTAAAAACTTTCCCACAGAGAAAACTCCACTATTGAATTCTACCAAAACAAACAAACAAACAAACAAAATAACATCAGTTAGTTATGTATGTCATCCAACAAACACAAAAGAGAGTGAATACTTTCTAACTTATTTCATGAGGCTAATATTACCATGATACTAAGATCAGACAAAGACATTACAAGAAAAGAAAACTATAGTCCAGTCTGCTAATGAACATAGATGAAAAAATCCTAAACACGTTTAGCAATTCAAATCCATCTCTCGAAATCTGTAGAGTAGCTTTCAGACCATCTGATTAATGCAAAACGATCTTGGGGAGAGCTTCAGCCAATGACTCAAAGATACCTATATATGCCCTATATTTGAAAGAGCTTTCAAATGGGTTTATAATCCAAGTTGCATGATGCTACCCTTTCCCCAACCTCTTGTTTCTCTTTAAGGTAGTATATATTATTTATTTGAAGTATATTGTCTTTCTAACCTTACTTCACTCATTGTTATGAGGAGAAGACACTTCTCAAATTCAGCTTCTTTCCCTGGAGCCAGAAATTGGTATGCAGTAATATTTTACTAGAGGAAATGGAACCATAACTTTTTACTTTGTGAAAGTCTTTTATTTTACTAACTGGTTAAAGTGATAGAAGATTTTCCCATGACAATGGCTGTATTCTACATTTGTATCTTCCACAAAAGTCTCTACTAAAAGTTAGTGTCTTTCAGTTTGTATAAATGCCACTTTCTGAAAGGGTTGGAAATCCCACTTTGAAGCTCAATGAAAGAGACCAGTTTTCCCTGTAGTGACCTTAGGCACGAAGTTCAGCAATGTGGTCTGATTTCTACATCTTAGGAAAGTTCAAATTTGCCAGAGGAGATATTTTTACTGTGAAAATTAGGGGAGGAATGAATAATATGAAACTAATTTAATCATTTTAATTTCAATGTTTGAGGTAATAACACATCTTTTTGGACATGTCTCTTTCTCCAGTTTTAAAAGATGTAATAATTAAATAAATGACAGGATTAAATGAAATTTGGATGCCACTTCTTCAGCCCTGATTGTGTGATAAAGTCTGATATAACTATAAAGGGAACCCTGAGTTTAGTAGCATTGTATTTCCATAGAAACTGAAACTTCTATGTGAAATTCAGCAAGAATGTGAGATGAGCAATAAGTATGATTTATTTCCTATAGTAAGTGTAGTTAACTGGAGGCAACACAGGAATAAGCAATTTAAAGTTGAGAAAGAAAGTAAAATATGACTGTCTATTCTTTTGTCTTCTGGCTGACCCATTAAAAGCTCTAGTCTAAGCATATGGACCACGCCACAGAACAATAAAATTTTGTGCCTTGGTAAATTCTCGGATGAAAAATTGATTTAAACTTTCTGTTTACTTTTGTCATTTAAGCTTCAAGGACAATATGAACAAAATATAAGGCTACTTTGAGAGTCCTATTCCACTTTAATACTGTGTGCAGTGTGGTCAAGGATTTCTAATGCATTTGGTGTGGAAAATAAGACTGGACAATTTCAGCATGCATAAGCTGGCTGGCTCCAGCAGAGACAACCCTGAAATGTATTCCACACACTGAAAGGATTTTAAAGGACTTTGGCTTCTTTCAGTAATCACAAAGCTTTTCTTCTTGTCTTGAACAGTTTGGCTTGACTCTGTAAGCTCTGTGTCAAACAAACTGGGACAAAACTTGGGGGGAAAAAAAAACCCTTTTATTTAAAGTAAGACACAAAGTACTTCTAATTCTCCAGCCACTACAGCCTCCTTTATTCTCAGGCTTCTAGGTAGCCCACCCATCTCGGCTTCCTCTTCTCTCTGTCAGGAATTCTTCACATCAGTAAAGCTGAGGAAAATACCAATTTTTCCCTCACTTCTGCATGTTGGCTTCCTTCTTTTATCTTATCTGGAAATGTACAGATTCAAGCAAGAGAAGAATGGCTATGTAGATTAGCAATGCAAACACAATTTCTCAAATAAGCTTCAACTTGCTAAATATTTAATGCCAATAATATAAAAAGAATAAACTTTTAAAATGCTTTGAATATCTCAGAGACTTTATTTTTAAATTAAAAAAAAGTAATCTAAGTATTATGTACTAATCTCTATTCATTAAACCAGAACACCCTGTAGAATAATAAACGTTTATTTTTCTCCTGACGATGCCTGTGCCCCAAAGTAACGTACCACATTACCTCTTAATAAATACTTAAAATCCTATCATTTTATTAATTCAAAAATTTTAATAGCTAATCTGAATTTTATTTTATTGTTAATATCAAGATTCATTTTGGCTTCCTTGCTAGATAATAATCTCCATGAGAGTAACTTTCCTGTTTAACATAGTCGATCTACAAAAACCTAATTGGGTCTTGTTAAAGGAAATTTCTCTTTGTATTCCTCTTTAAATTACCTCATTATAGCATATGCAAGAAAAAAACTTAAGCTAAAGCTAAAAAGGAAAAGAACTATAATGGGGGTGCCTGGGTGACTCAGTTGGTTGAGTGTCTGACTCTTGAATTAGGCTCAGGTCATGATCCAAGGGTCATGGGATCCAGCCCCAAGTTGGACTCCATGCTCAGTGTGGATTCTCTCTCTCTCTCTCTTTCTCTCACTCTGTCTCTATCTCTGTCTCTCTACCACTCCCTCTCACTTGCACACATGCTCTCTCTAAAAATAAATAAATAAAAATTTTTTTCAAAAAGAATTATGGTGATGATTTAAAAATTTTTATGAAAAGCTTAAGAGGTAGGAGTTTATCACCTGACTAAAATATAAATTTTAAGGTAAAAACTGAGGGAAGTTGGTTGCTGGAAGGATGGCTCATCATTTAGCGAACACTGGGGTGGTTTGCTAGTTTGCAGATCGGTGGCTCATGACTGTCGCTGCTTCTGTCATTTATACATTGCATTTTGTAATCAAGTGGTGCTTCAGGTCCTGCATGTGGGGAAGATTACTACATTTCTCATGGGGTTTATGTCTTCTGTGCCTCATATTGTCCACTTGAGGCATGCAATAATCATCCAAAACATGTAGCTATATGATCACATCAGCTGTGTTTTATTACTATAAATACCACAGGACAATCTTTCTCACACATTTTAGGCTCAATGTGCCAAACTGGTTTCATACATCATAGGTAAATGTATTTATTTCCAAAATGGAAGATGAAACAATTCCAATATCCATTCCCAAAGATTTAATAATACCGATCCTGATTTTTCTTGAAACTTAACTCAAGTAATAACAAAAAATAGTTTTCACTATGTTAGTTTCTAATTGAAGAGATTTAGACTACAAATGTAAACATTTTATGTATGGTTATGGGTATGTCAGTTATCTATTTTCAGAGAAGACCCAATGTGATATTTAATAGAGCCATTTAATGATCAATATGGGTGAGCTGTTGGGGTTAAATTATAACATATCTTTATGTTAATAGAAGTGATAGCATTTTACATGTAAAATAATGACAACTGGACTCAAAGCCCCACTTTTAATTCACTGAGAAAAATTTTTTATTATGTGTCTAATTCATATGTCATGTCAGAATTTCTTTTTCCCCTACATATTCCTGAGGCTGGTTTAATAAAACTCTTCTGTCAATATTTAGGCTTTCAGGCTTTGTTTTAATTTCTTGCTTTCTAATCTGTTTGCTATGTTTTGTTCCCTTAACATTAATTAGGCATAGCAACTCTGTCTAGTTTCTGAAATACAGTATCTGGGACACCCTCTTCTTTTTCTCTAACCACAGAGTAAGAGAATGCACCTGATTTTCTCTGAAAAGCAATACTAAGTGCTGGGGCTTGATGTATTGTTTTGTTCTGCTCTGTTGTCTAGTAATATGATAAACTTCTTTCAGCCTTGAGATAAGATGGAAGAAAAATGAAGGGTCTGGAAACATGGCAACACTAGGGAATATAAAAAGCCACACTGGAATTGGAATTTTGAGACACGCACTAAAAAAGCTTGAATCTATTTACCATGAATTGCTCAAAGGAAACACGGAAACACTTCGTGAAATATGTATCTCACTTTATATTGAACACCTTTTCTAAATTTGAAGAACTTGACAGATTTTACCTATATTCCTCTCTTGTCAGTAGCAATAGTGTCGTCAATTGCTATTATAACAGAAACATCCTGTCTTGCTTTTTTCTGCCTTTTTATCCCTTCAACTGGCACAGACCAGATGAGATAATTAGAAATACCTAAGGGAGGAGATTCTTTGCCCATCAACTGACATCTTTATTGAACATCTTCTAAATACCTTGCACTCTGCCTAGTAGAGACAACTTTCTCCATCCCCAAGGAATTAGTAACCTAGTCATTTTGCCATGAACTTCAACCATATTTGCATTTTCCACTTAGAATGAAGAAAATTCGTTGGCTATGTTCACATATTAAAATAACTCAATGTGCACCAATCATCTTTGATTCTTTAGTTCTATTTTCTTTCCTTCTTACATATGATCTAAACTGTACTTCCCTTCTCCTTGTCCTCACCACCTTTGCCACTACTAGACACTTACCACTTGAGAGCCCACGTTTTACACTTGATCTTAGCCAAAAGGCCAAGAAGCAATAGAGAGCCCACTTTTTAAAACTCATGATGCTACCCACTTACAGATTCCTTTTTTCATCATCTGCCTCCCAGACATTCTTTTACTTTTCTCAACACCAAAAGTTGCTGAAGGATATAATAAAATGAGGTTGATTTGGTCACAACTGATTGAGTATGGTTTGACATCAGGTAAGCCATTTTGGTTGCTCATATTTTTTTTTTCAGTTTTCTTTCCAGACTCTTGATTAGATTCCTAAAACTATCTATATGAAGATGAATGAGATATAATGCCTCCTCTCAAGGACTTCAGAATAGGTTAGGTGAAGTGGATGTATATTCTCATAATTAAAATACAGGAAAGTAAATGTTAATAGAAGGGTGCATGATTAAGAAAGAGAGGTTTCACAACACATTTAGTTATTTATTATAACCTTGTGGGATGGTTTTTGGGGAGGGTGGGAATAGGCTTTTATGTATAGGAAAGAAAGTGCATAGAAAAGAGCATGAGGCCCCTTTTCTCATCTCTTTTCCTCTGAATTTTCTTTCACACCTGTCTGAGTTTTTAAGACAGAGGTTGGTACCAAGACCCTACTCTTTGGCACCAGTTTCATGATTTTGCTAAAAGCAAAAAATGTAAAATGAAAATGTAAGTCACTAGTGGGGAAAATATTTATAAAATTTGTATCTTATAAAACACTTGTAATCAGAGTACATTAAAGAACTCTTACAACTCAATAAGAATGGGTAAAAGATTTGAACAGCCACTTCACTTAATAGAGCAAATAAGTGCATAAAACATTTTCAACATCATTAGTGATTAGGAGAGAGCAAATTAATTAATTTATTCATTTTTTCTAAATAGTTTATTACCAAGTTGGTTTCCATATAACACCGAGTGCTCATCCCAACAAGTGCCCACTTCCATGCCCATCGCCCCCCTTTCCTTTCCCCCACCACCATCAGCCCTCAGTTTGTTCTCAGCATTCAAGAGTCTCTCATAGTTTGCTTCCCTCCCTCTCCCCAACTATGTTTCCCCTTCTCCTCCCCCATGGTCCTCCGTTAAGTTCCTCCTAATCCACCTATACATGCAAACATATGGTATCTGTCCTTCTCTGCCTGACTTATTTCGCTCAGCATAACACCCTCAAGTTCCATCCATGTTCCTACAAATGGCCAGATTTCATTTTTTCTCATGGCCATGTAGTATTCCATTGTATAGATGAACCACATCTTCTTGATCCATTCATCAGTTGATGGACACTTAGGCCAGGAAAAACCAAATTTAAACTGCAATGCAGTACTAGTACAACTACTAGGTAGGCTATAATAAAAATACAACAATATCAAGTCCTGACAGTAGAAAAACTCTCATGTATTGTTGGGAGAATGCACCATAGTTGTTTTAGGGAAGAGTTTGACAGTTTCATAGAAAGTTAATCTTACCTTTCCATACATCCTAGCAATCCTACTCATACATATTTACCCAAAAACATATGTCTACTCAGAGGCCTATACACTAATACTTATTAAAGATTTTATGGATAATAGCTTCAAACTGGAAACAATCAAAATGGCTATTAATCAATTATAATACAGATATATCATAAACACTACTAAGCAATAAAAAATAGATGTGACATGGGTGAATTATAAGGGCATTATACAAAATCTAAGAATTCAGACATAAAATGTTGGAGCATCATTTGATTCCATTTATATGACTTTATGGAAAAGGCAAAATTTTAGACCAAAAAACTGATTGGCGGTTGCCATAAATCAGGAAGGAGATTGACTACAAAGGTGGATAAAGGAAATTTCTGAGATGATGTAACTGTTCTATATCTTGATTATAGTGGTGTTTAAATGAATGTATACATTTTTCAAGATGAATAAATGATGTGCTTTAAAAGACTGAATTTTATTTTATTTCATGGTATCTTAATAATCTTACTAAAACCCATACACATACAATCTTTATCTCACTTTGGTGTGCCAGAAGTAATTTTCAGTTGACTAGAGATCACCTATCTCCACTTGGATTACTACCAGGTACTTAAACACATCGCCACACTAAATCTCATATAGATCTCTCATGTCCAGATTTTGTTTTGCTGAGAAAAATTAGTATTTGTATTCTCACTCAGACTGGACATCTTAGGGTTAACTCTGATTCCTCTCTTGTCTTTATATGCAATAAATCAGCAATTCTTATAAGACTTGCTTCTCCTGTGGCTCTTGCATCCATTTCCACTTTCCATCCCTTTTTGCTTCATCTTGGTGCTAGACATCTTTGAATCTTATCTTTCTGGTCAAAATTACTCCTCATCTCATAACCAAGCCTCTAGCCCTCCCCATTCCAATCACGTATTTTTGCCAGATTAATATGTTCATGCAGGCACTACAGATAGTATATTTGTTCTGCTATTTATTAGATATTTTATCTTGAGAAATTTAATTTCTATAGGCATTTAAATTCATAAAATGCATTCATCCATTTAGTGAACAACTATTAATTAAACCCCTGCTGATTGCCAATCATGGTTCTAAGTACTGTGGTGATGGTGCTAAATCACTGCTTTTGCAGAGTTTACTTTCCAGTGGAGGAAGGCAAATATAAAACAAGTAAAAATAAAAGAAATACAATAATTTTAGATGCTTGTAAGTTTCCTGAAGGCAATAAGTGAGGGTATGATGGATACGATGATATACTTTGTTTTGGTAGTTTGGGAAATGAGAGTGTCTGTGATCACTTTAGATTCAGTACTTAAGGAAAGCCTCCTGGTATTTTAGGTGTGATTCAAATAATCCTAAAGTGCTAGTCATGAGATGATCTGGGGAAAATCATTCAAGAAGGAATAGCAGCCACTACAAATGTCCTGAGGTAGGAAAGAGTTTGGATGCGTTTGACAGGAAGAAAGTTCAGTGTGGCCAGAGAATCATGAACAAGGCCAGAGAAGGGAAAATGAAAATGAACTGACAGAGCTAGAAAAGGATCAGATCACCATAAGGTATTTGAAATTTCTACATATAACAGACAACCAATGAAGGCTTTTAAGCAAAGCAGTTGAATAATCTGATTTATATTTATAAAGATAAGCTTGATGGTAGAAAAGAAGAGAAACAAGAAGGAAAGCAGAAATACTGGTAAAGACACTATTACTGTGGTCTGCGTGAAGAATAAGTGGCTTGGGCTAGAATGGTACTGGTAGATGCACTAAGAAGTCAAGAGATTTAATGGCTTCTTGGGATTGATCCATCAGGCTTGCTGATGTATTGTACAAAAGTAAAGAAAGAACAAGAAATTATGCATTATTTCTAGGTTATTGGCCTAAGTAGCTGGGTACATGTATTGTAGAAAAGTAAAGAAAGAACAAGAAATTATGCATTATTTCTAGGTTATTGGCCTAAGTAGCTGGGTAGTGACATAACTAACTTAATTGAAAAAGACTCAGGAAAAACATGTTCCAGGGGAAATTCAAGTGTTCAGTTCTCAACACATTAATATCAAGTTGCCTGTGAAATATTCAGGTGGATTTTTGAGCAGGAAAATATGCTAAGCAGGACGATTTATATAGGATTTTAATGCTCAAAAGAGTGCTCAGAACTGGTGATATAAGTTTAGAGTCATCAGAAAATATATGTTATTAGGAACCTTGGGTATGAAGATATTACATGCGCAGAGAACATGGATAGGATAGGATACAGAATTGAGCCCTAGGACATCCAAAATATAGATCTTAAGAAGGAAAGCCAGCAAAGAGGATTCAGAGAATAGCCAGGGAGATTGAATACAACTATTGGTATAGTGCGTCAGATGCCAAAAGAGTTTTTAGGAGGAGCAATTGACTCTTTTGAATATGGCCAACATAATAATTGTGATGAGGAATAGAAGAGGCATTGAATTGGATGCTTTTGGTGACAATGACAAAGGTAAACTCAGTGGAGTGTGGGAAGGAAGCTGAATAATTTCCCTAAGTATAATTGAACATTTAGCAGCACTAATGAAAAGTCAAAATGGGTGGTGAAACCATCCTGAAGATCACATATATAAGAAAACATTTTTTTAAAATTCTAGTGGATTAACTTTGACTAATACATCTTCTAGGGTAGTTTTAAGTAATAGTGAATATAAGAGAGAGTTTTGTATATTATTGTTGGGAGTCTTCTTCTGTCTGATTGGGAATCAAGACCAGAATAAGAGCTTCAGGAAGAATCTGAAGTAAGAAAGCAAAAAGCACTGGCATTGTTGACAGGTTTAATGAATAAAAGTCTTGGATATGCTGATATGTCAAGGTAGAAATTGCAATAAATCTATAACTTATTTGTACAATAAGAACAATGTCTTATACAGAACCATAGTGCAATATTACACTCCCCCACTGGTTAATGGAGAAAACGGAGGTGGAGAAGAAGACATTTGGAATCCCCGTATGTTGAGAGTGTGGTTAGGAGTGCTCCACATACATAAGTATATGCCATGTCCAAGTAGAGGAAACATCTAGTTGAAAATTTTTATTAAAGGAATTCATGTGCCAGGTTAGAACCTGCTACTGATTAAAGGATATTAAAAGGAGTTTCAATCCAGAGCTCATCTATTTCCCTGTGTTTGCTCTATACTTACTAGCTTTGCAGTGACATTTATGTAATCTTTACTTGTATGTAAATTTATGTTAATAACACCACTGATGCTTGGAATCTAAAGTGACATGAAGTGAAAGCAAAGTACTGTAATCAAAGCTTTGTGATTATTGGCCTTTCTGAAAGGAACTTCAAAATATCAATGGAAATCCACTGTGAATCCAATGTGTCTGGTCTGTGTGGATTGAGTTTTGAGGTTTCATTACAGTAGTTCCCCCCTTTCTCATGGGGGATGTATTCTAAAACCACTAGTGAATGCCTGAAATTGTGGATAGTACTGAACCCTATATATTTGCACATGCTTTTTCCTATACATACATACTTATGATAACGATTTTTAAATTTATAAATTAGAGATAGTAAGAGATCAACAACTAATAATAAAATAGAACAATTATGACAATATACTGTAATAAAACTTATGTGAAAGTAGTCTCTCCAATATCTTATTGTACTGTATTCACTCTTTTTCTTCCTGTGGTGATATGACGTGATAAAATGCCTGTGTGAAGAGATAAAGTGAGTTGAATGATATAGACAATGTGAAATAGCATTAGGCTACTATTGACTTTCTGATGATATTCAGAAAGAGGATCATCTACTTCCAGACTGTGGTTGATTATGGGTAACTGAAACCACAGAAAGTGAAATCATGAATGCAGGAGGACTTTATAGTATGTACTCTTTTGCCAGTATCAAGCATGAATTAGATGTGAGAGTAAAAGAGTTTCTCCACAAATATACTTTTCAGATAAGATGGCAGGCGAGAATTCTACCACTGAACCACCAATGCACTTTTCAGATAAGATGGATGGATAGTCCATTCCTGAGATTGTTGTCTTCAAAATATGTCTACTATTTTCTTCTTAGATAGAGATGGATAGGAGATAATATGATTATTTGGTTTTTTATTAATAATAAATTAACTTTTGGCTTTCAATAGCCTTTTGATAGAATGTACTTTAGGCCCCAAATGAGAATGAACTTCAGGTATATTTATTATGTAGAAATGACAATTAGTATACTTTTTAGTTGATATAACAAAATTGATCATTCCCTTTAGAGACAAATCTAGTTGGGAAATAGGTGAAATTTTTTTTAAAACTTTGAATTTCGTGGCTACTAGACTACAGAAGAATAGCTGATTCAAGACAGATCGGATTCCCAAATAAATGACATGTTTTGTGCCTCACATATTTGTTTTCCTTGTGAATCTTTGTTTTTAATGTACATATATTTTTTCTAGCCAAACGTCATAGCCACTATCTTATATGGTGGCCATATCTCATATGGCTTTATTTCACCTTTCTATTTTAGCACATACATTGTTAATTCTAATGGTGGTAAATTTTGATCATGTACATTTTAAACTAACTGCATAATTGGATAGCTTAAGTTTCCAACATGGTGAGCACATGCCTATTTCTCTTTCTGTGTGTAACAGACTTCTTTTTCTTTATTTCTTAGGTCACCTACATCACTGCTCAGATGAAAACTGGATATTCAGTCGTTTATATTCACTATTGTCTGCTTTTCTACCATGATTCCCAAACAGGTTAATGTTTCTACATGTCTTTTGTGTTAAAAAAAAGTCAATTGTTGGTAGAATCCTCTTTGCTATGCTTATTATCATCAACAATCACTTATCTGTAGGCTATTGATTATAGCAATAATTGCAGTGAAAAACTAACATGTTGTTCTGATAATTCTGTGAATGTGAATAGATAAGTAAATGCTGGATTAACACATATTTGTATAGAATTTTTCTAATCCTCTATCTAGGTAGTACTATTACCATGGTCATGCATTTTGAAGTGTACAAACACAACACACACAAACTAAAGCTAAAATAAAAATACACCACAAAAAGCAACAACATCAAAACTCTGATGTACAGTAATGCTTATGTTGAACTAACTTCCCTGTTAGAAACAATTATCTACTTTGGGCAAAATGTATGTAACACATACACACACACACACACACACACACACACACACAATTGCTTAGAAACATTGGAGAGTGACCAAAATTAGGCAGAAATTGTTGGGAATTCACTCATTCAGAAGAAGAAAAATATTGGGAAAAGATGATACAACATGGCTGAGTGTGAGGACCCAGAGTGGGGTCTCACAGGACCAATCAAGATAGAAATCAAACACTAGCTGAGAGGTAGTGAGAGTAGAGTTTATTAAAGACAGAGTGAGAGTAGATATGGACAGAGCATCTGGGAGACTCAGAAAGGAAAGACAAGTGAGTTTCATCTTTGCTTTGGGTCCTGGTTTCTTACTGAGGATTGTGGTCCTGTGACATTTCTTCTCAGTAACTGTGGAAAAAAGATGATTGCTTAAGTGTTCTCCATAAGTCACAAGTCACTTGTGCCCTGAAGCCAGGGGTCTTGGGCGAGCCAGTGGTCTTAGAAAAGTTTCATGACTCCACCCAGTCACTCCTTAGATGTTACCTGTTGCGCTGAGAGATGCCAAAGAAATCACTAACACCTTGGGGCGCTTGGGTGGCTCAGTTGGTTAAGCTTCTGACTTCTACTCAGGTCATGATCTCACAGTTTTGTGAGTTTGAGCTCCACTTCGGGCCCTATACTGACAGCTCTGAGCCTGGAGCCTGCTTCAGATTCTGTGTCTCCCTTTCTCTCTGCCCCTCTTCTGCTCATGCTCTATCTCTCAAAAATAAATAAATGTTAAAAAAAAGAAAGAAAGAAATCATTAGCTCCTTGACCTTGACCTTTGCAAGGAGGGCATACATTATCTGCACCATAAAGCATGTGTAGGGAATGAGTGTAGGTCCTAGCAAGTATACAGACAGCAAAAAAGCAGTCTTTCATGGGGTGTTTTCAGTTTCCTTGTCTCAAAGCCACATGCTGTGAATAGAGTTCAAACATAAAGCTATACTTCTATGACCTGAAAACTCAGTGGTTGGAGCATGGGATTGAAAAGGAGATGGAAACTGATAGGAGACATCACAAAAATAAGAGAGCTTCATAAAAGTGTAGCCCTCACATTCATGCCTAACAACCCTCAAATCTTTGGTTGACACCTAATCTATGCATATATAAGATGGAATTCAAGTAGTCTAGGAATAAAATAAAAGCTGGATAGATGAAAGTATTAAGCTGACATTTTAGCTGCTGCTCCCTGTAGGAGAAAATTTGGCATCTGAGTTAGAGAGAACCTAGGACTAAGGGAATAACTAAAATAGACCCTTCCTCACAAAGATTTAAACAAAGCCATCACAAAGTTAAGACAATGATTCATTAACAAAATAATTGGCTGTTAGTGTAAAACTCAATAATTATTAGAGGAAAATGTAAGAACCCACACTCACTGGAAGACATAATCCACAATTATGTAGGGAATAAAATTTGCCACCCTGAAATGTCTCTTTGGCATAAAGATTATTTTAGGATGATTATTTTTTAAGGAATTGCAAACATAGGAGAAGCTCTTGAAACCAAAAAGAAGTGACCTTTTATTAGGAGACATTTACATGAATAAGGAAAATCTCCATTTATTAAGAGTGTATCCCTTGCTATTTCAGGAAGATGACCTTGACTCTAAATCTCTTTAAACTCTTATCAATGGAGAAGACAAGATTTTACATCTACATAACAACCTTACCCTTTTTTGTTGTTCTTTTCTTGGTAATCTCCCATAACTCCCCACCTTCAAAAACTTCTTTTGTCTTCAACTGAAGATAGTATTTAAGGTGATGGTTTCCTCAGTTTTGGAGAGTTACTCAGTTTTCCTGGGTCTCTCCCATGTATACAAGAAGTAAATATGTTATTAAACCTTTTTTTTCCTATAAATCTGTCTTGTATCAGTTTAACTATTAGATTAGTCAAAGAACCTAGAAGGACATGTTATCATCTGAAGTGATATGGCCTCAGTCCTTGGTTTTTGCTAAGAAGAATTCAGGCAAGAAACCAGAAAGCAAGAGGAAGCAGAGCTAATTGAACACACTCACAAGAGGGATGAGCGGGCAACTTGAGAGAGAATCAAGGACCCCTGACGAATTGGCCCCAGGATTTTAATTAACTAGAAGGTTGAAAAATGGGGCAGGAAGCAGGGTTTCACACCTTTTCTTTCTGATCTGGTCAAGGGGTTCCTGTCATGGCATCTGCTATCTTTTGTCTGTCGGCTTTGATTCGGCCTGTTATGGAGCAGTGTCAGCACAGACCTACAACCTGGTTAATGATAGCAAGCATTGTAGAGCCTTCAGAAGGAAAGGAGGATGTTTTTTGGACCATTTGTTTTGTGTGTGTGTGTGTGTGTGAGTTTTAAGTTACTAGTTTTTAAAATTAGTACTTTTTAATGGAAACAACTTGGCCAAAAATTTGTCACAGAATTTTGAGATCCATTAAAATTAAGTTTAAGGAGAAACAAAACAAAACAATTCAAAAAACACAGGAAGATAATAGAGCAGCATTTATGATAGGATGATGTGTGGGAAGAGGGGTAATAAAAAACCTACAGAAAAACTTGTTAACCAAAAATTGTACCTCCACAGGAAAAAAAATAACCTTTCAAAAGAAGAGTGGAAATATGAATAGTTTTCATTAAACAAGACTTTAAAAAAGAAATAATACAGTAAGTTCTATTGATTAAAGAGAAATGAGGCTAAAAGTATTCAGTTGACCAAATAATTTTCTAAAGAACAAGAAAGAGAGAGTACAAAGGATTACATAGCAGAAGAGATAGATAGAAAACAAATAGCAAGACCATAGTTTTAAATCTAACTAGATCAATCGTCACATTAAAATTAGGTTGTCAAAACACTATAATTGATGAAGAGTTTACCAGACTGGGTAAAAAATAAGACCAAACTAGACTCCATTTACTATAGACATTTTAAAATATAAAGACAAAAATAGGTTGAGGTAAAAGAATGTGATAAGATATATCAGACAAACACAAAGCATATGAACGTTTCCATGGCTATATTAATAACATAGATAACTTCAAGACACAGAGGGTTTTCAAAGGTAAAGAGACACATTTCATAATGACAAAGAACTCATTTAATGAACCAATTTATTAGGAATAATAATCCTAAATTTGCACATACTAAATAACAATCAAAATATATGAAGCAAAAAGGAACAGAAGTAAAGAAAGAGAACCAAAAGAAGTAAAACACTTTAACACCTCTTTCTCTATAATCGATAGAACAAGTAAAAAAATAAATTAAAAAAAACCCAATATAAATATATAGCAGATTTGAACAGTACTAACCATCAATTTGACCAAACTGACTTTTATAAAACAGTAAAATGTACCTTGTTTTCATCTGTACATGGAATAATAACCTGAAAAGATCATATGTTAAACTATAAGTCTCAGATTTAAAAATATCAATATTAAATAGAGCGTGTTCTCTGGCCACAATTGAAATAAGTTTAAAAAAACAATATAATAAGATAATCTAGAATATTCTCCACATTTTTTGGAAATACAGCAGCAAATATAACTACTCGATGATTAACATTGTACTGAAAACTATAAAACATTGCTAAAAATTTAAAGAAGACTTACAAAAATGGAGAGATACACCATCTTCAATAATTGGAAGGATCAATATTATTAAGATATAAATATTTCTTAAATGGATCTCAGAGTCGATGTCATTTCAATAAAAATCTCAGCAGGCTCTGTTGAAGCATTTGAAATTTTTCAAAAAACATGTATGGAAATGTAAATGACTTATTGACTGTCAAAACACTCTTGAAAAACAATAAAGTTGGAGGATTTATCCTACCTAATGCCTATGGTAATCCAGAAAGAAGTATTTCATAAAAATAGGGAAATAAATCAATGGAGCAATACAAACCTATTCTGTGGCTCAGTCATTTCATTCCTAAATATTTACCCAAAAGAAGGAAATCTTATGTCCACCAAACATTTGACAAAAACATTCATAGCAGTTTTGATTCATGATAGCAAAAGGTTGAAAATATCTTAAATGCCCACCAACATGGTAAAGGATAAACTAATAATGATATATTTACTCATTCAAATTCTCCTGAGCAATAAAAAGAGGCATAAAATACTGAAACGTGCAACAGCATGATGAGTCTGAAAACAATGAGCAAAAGAAGCCATGTGATCAAACTCCATTTATCAAGTCTTAAAAGAAGCCCAATTAAGATAAGATAATAGGACTCAGAATAATGAATACAGTGGAGAGGAGTGTGCACTAGCAAGTAGTATGAGAAAGCTTTCTGAACAGTAGTAATATTTTATGTTTTGATTAGAGTGGTGGTTACATAAACGTATATATTTGCCCAAACAGACTGTATACTTAAAGTGTGTGCATTTTCAATTTGAAAATAAAATTTTTAAAAAATGGTCAATTTTAGAACAAACTTATGGAATTCCCCCCCCCGTTTTCCCCTTAATACAAGTTAGTCATGTATTTTCATGAACTTGAGGAAAGACAATTGTTCTGAATTAAAATAAAATATCTTAGACTAAATGTTGTCAATCTGAATATGGAACCTTAGGCTCCATGGGAAAGAAACCATGAAAAAGTTATGCAATATTTGCCTTATATATTCTATAATAGAGAATTAGCTTCATGAATTTCGTGCTTTAAAGTTCAGTTTAAATTAAATTAGGCTATATTCAGATATAGTTTCTGTTTTCTGATTTTCCTCAAGAATTGAGGAGTAGCAAGGAGTGAGAACAAGCACAGGGATATTTTTTATTCCCTTTGGAAGATATAGTAGAGGTGTCAGTCCTCAGACTTTTTAGTGTCTTCCAGCCACCTTCCAATTGCTATAATCTGTATACCTTGAGGACAGGCACCCTGCCCATGTGTGCAGCAAGTTCAAAGTGCCAAAAAACTAACACCCTCTCAAAGCAACACCATTCAGATGACTTTTAGGAGTTGTAAAAATATCACACAACTCTTGTCCCTTGAGTGGGGAGAGTCTGATGCATGTGTTTGGTACCATTTTCTAGAATTTCCTTGTGGTACTGAGATCTATTCACTCTGGCTGGTATCAGGCTTAATCATGCATACATTATTGGCTCTCTCCACATTACACCTCTTTTATTCCAGTTTTCAGAATCACCTTCCCTAAACATTTTTGGTAGGACTATGTCTACAGAATGAGGCAACTGTCTTCTGTCATCCTTGTGTGCATTTTGAAAACAATTTGAAAACATCTAGAAGTCAAATCAAGATGTACAAAATGCAAGAAGAATTTGTATCTGAGTGATTCTCCTCAATGCAGTTTGTCTATGAGTCAACATCTGAACATGCTGTATTGTTACATTAATATATTTTTGATCCTGAATATTTTCTATGTTTCTGAAGTCTTCTTTCCAGTGGCAAATAATAAAGCATTTGAAAAGTATTTGGGGCCAAAGATTTTATCATTATGACATTATGTAATGTCTACTCAGTCTCAAAAAGCTGTTTTTTGGAAGGCCCAATCCAAGACTCAAGTGGCTTGTACACATTTGTACTGATAATAGCACTCCCTAAAATAAGGTTAAAAATATGTTTAAAAAACAAAAATAAAAAAACTTCCCCTTTCTCTGTGCTGTTTCTAGCCTACTAACCTTTTTGTCTTTATGGCAAACATTTATGGGATGCTCTTAGAAGAATTTTTTTTACCTATCTTGTCATCAAGTCACTCTGGATTCACCCAGGGTGGAACGCCACTTTCTTCTATATGTTTTCATGATAAATGCCTATCTGATTTGCCTATGTACTTAATAACATAAATATGCTTATCAGTACCACAGAAAACCTGCCACACTAAATTCACTTTTGAGAGGATTTATATCACCATAAATATGTATAGTTATACATACTAGTTTTTTTAATTGTAAAAAATAGAACTAAGTAGAATTGATTTTAATGTCAAATAAAATATTAATTGTATATAGCACTAATCAAAAATATAGATGTTATTTAAATACCTTTTAGTTATAAGCCTGTTCTGAATCCTAAAATTGTCTGTTTGGAAAAAATCTTAAACTAAATCAATTTTTTTTTCATTTTTAAAAAAATGAGATACAGGTCTCTAATATTCCCTTTTTTTATAGTTACAGGCTAATGGCTCAAGCATATAGCAATACTTTGTTTTAAAGGTACTTTATTTCATCTCAACATCTGGTTTAATCTGAACAAAAGGGAAGATTCTTTTGAGTGTGGAATTGTTTTATGAGATTTTTATTATTAAGCCCTTGTACTACTATCTTAATCCAGAATTTAATATAATACATTCAAATTTATAAGGTCAACTGTTAGCTTCTTTTTGAAAAGTGTTTGGTATATTGAACTACATAAAATTGATTTTACAGAATTTTTTTTAAAAAGCACAACATTTTAAACTTTCCTCCACAAAATAATTTAACTTGGTGTTATCTGTCTCACACTTCCTCCCTCCTCCTTACTGATGGTTAATGTGTATCTAATTTCTTTAAACAGTATTTAAAACTGAAAGCTTTTTTTTTAAAGTCACTCCACCAGAATTGGAACTACATCTGTTACCCACTCCATTCTAGTAGTACCCAGCTTTGCTGTTCATATCATCAATAGTGCTGTATGTAAAAGCTGAATGTCATTATGATTTAAAGACCCATCCTCTGGCATCGTGCCAAATAAATCTAATTTGGGATCTGGGGAATGATAGACAAGAAAATTATAACTAGAAGAAATGTACATTGAATTCTAATTCAAAGCAGGAGGCTGTGGGTGTTATGCTTTTATTTTGCATTTTGTTGTGTGGGGAATTTAAAAATCCGTGGTTCTGTTACAAAAAATAACACAAGGCAGGTGTTAAATTGTATATTTTGACTCAGTTTTAGAGATACCAGTCTAAAATATGTTGATGCTCTTTATTAATATATTTGTGAGCTAAACTTTACCAAAAATACTACCTGTTTTCAATTTTCTCTTATTTAAAATAAACCTGATTTAACTGACAATTCTTAGTGGAATAACTAAAAACATTAAAAATCTTGTCTTTTATTTTCTTGCAATTTCCCCCTGAGTTATGTCCAAATTCATCCATTTAAAAAAAATTCAACTCTTACCCTTCAAGGAAAAATTTAAAATACTTGGATATCCTGTGTTCTCGCTAATTTAACATGCCCATGATCAAATTCAACTGCCTCTTCCTTCTCTTCAAATTGCTTTTCTTTAGGTAGCTATTGCAATATCCATATTTTTGTAGGAAATTTAGGAATTATTTCATTCATCATCAATTTATAAGAAACTTGTTTACAATTCTTCACTCTCTATTGTTTGTATTCAGTATTTTGAAGTTCTTGTTACTTATGCAATGTACTAAGATTCACTCACTTCTCTTCATTTCCACCCTTCTGTGTCTACATAAATCTTACCCTAACTGGCATTCTCTCTTCCTGAGCTATTGTCCTCAACTGACTCCAGTCTCTCCCTTTCCACTCATCCTGGACCCTTCTAATTTTTCTAAAACTCCTCCTTCATTACTCAAGAATATGCCATGTCTTTCTTTTGCCTGCCTTCTAAAGTGCATTCCTACTTCTCTGACAACTTTTTTTTTTTTCAGGTGTAAGTTATTTTTTAAGAATAGTTTCAATTGGAAAGAAAGTGAGCGGAAGGTACAGAGATTTCCCACATAACTTCCTGTGTAGCATTCGTGCATCCTCCATAATAGGCATCCCCATCAGAGTGGTACATTTGTTACAATTGTTGAACCTGCATAAACACCTTGTAATCGCCTAAAGTCCACAATTTACCATCTGGTTCACTCTTAGTGTTGCACAATCTAGGAGTATGAACAAACGTATAATAGCATACATCCATCATTTAACATTGTACAGAATATTTTCACTGCACTAAAAATCCTCTGTGCTCCAAATATTCATCTTCCCCACAACCTTGGCAACACTGATAACTTTATTGTCTCAGGAGTTTTGCCTTTTCCAGGATGCCTTGTTGTTGGGATCATACTTTATGTAGCCATCTAGCCTTCTTAGATTGTCTTTTTCTGAACAGTTTACAAATCTCCTCAAAACTGTCCTCAGATTGCTTAACCCAATGCACATCCCTATGGAAACTTCTCTTGTGTAAATTAGAACATATTACTAAAACTCTGTGTTACTTTATTCATATATAAATGTGATGCAGAGCAGTAAATAAACCATTACACACAAAAACACCTGACATACAGTAGATGTACAGCAGGATTTCTCAAACTGAATGTCAGAAATCGTTCCTTGAGATATTAATGAGTGTTCTGAGGTGGTAAAAAAGGTAGTCAAATAACTTGGAAAATGCTAAATCAAAGGTATGCAGTGTATTTACTTTAGGACATCTCAGAACTTAATTTTTTATTTTTTAAAGTTTTTTAAGTGTTTACTCAGAGAGAGAGAGAGAGAGAGAGAAAGCGAGCGAACATGGGAGGGGAAGAGGGGAAGGGAAAGAGAATCCCAAGCAGGCCCCTCATTGTCAGCACAGAGCCCAACATGGGGCTTGGTCTCATGAACCGTAAGATCATGACCTGAGCCAAAATCAAGAGTTGGACACTTAACGACTGAGCCACCCAAAAGACGTCTCAGAACTTTAACATGCCAATAAATATGGGTCGTGAAGGGTGAACATGTAGCATTTTCCAAAAATATTGCCAGTGAAATGCTTTTTTTGCAGAACATCTAATACATAGCTCATTGAACTTGGCCCCTCTCTCTTTTCCCCACTGCCATACTCCCCTGACTAGAATTGCTTCCTTGGACTCTCTGGTATTACCTCACCAGTGAGCTCTCTGTGTTGCTGTGATTCATCTTGTTCAAGTTCTCCCCATTTGCCTGTAGAGACTGTTACAAACTTATACAGATTCGTTAAATGTAGCAAAAGTTGCTAAATGTAAGAAACACATTTTATACATTTATTAACCCCTTAGAATCTAGAAATATAAGGCACATAATAGTTTCCATTTAGATGTGTGTATATGTATATTACAACTGACATCTCCCTATTTAAATTAAATAGTATATAAAGTATTTTCCACTTAACGATTACATCAGAACTAACGCATAGTGAGCTTGACAGAGAAAAAGGTTTTCAGAGACTTTTTGTATGCCAAGTCAGATTCGCTAAACTAAATTTTATACAAAATTGTGAATAATCATTGTTTAATATACAACTCTTTGTACAAACTTTATAGTATCTTTGTTTTATCTACTCAAGATGCTTGGGCAAACGAAATGCAAGAATATCCTGCTGTCTTAGATACTATTGCTCAATACTTTTATATAACTAGTATATATTTATAGTTCTAACTATTTATAGCAGAATCAGCTGTAGTGTACACTACAAAAATTTATTATTGAGATGGAAACCTGAAAGTGTCTTTTAGAAGTGCTACTTTCTGATTTGGTGTCAAAATATAATGGATGACCACTCTTATACATTGTTCAGCAATGCAAGTGAGATCACACCAATTACCAAGATTATAACTGGTTTTCTTGATATTTCTTGGGCTCTCCACTTATTTGGCATTTCTTTCAGAGCCACATAACAAAGTTTAAGTAATGTTTTCACAAATTATTCATTTTTTAAGCAATAAGATGCCTCATCTAAAAGTCCAGATGTGTTGGGCAGAAATAATTATTTTACAGAGCATATTTTCTATATTAATGTTAGTAAACACTAGATTGTTTGTCAAACCAACCATCCTTTTTTCTTCAATACCAAGAATGGAAGAGAAATAGCTTTATTTGTATGCTGATGTAGAGTTTACCAGACAATCCTTCAAGTGGAGAATATTAATTGTTTTCCCAAATGTCAACAAAGCAGTATTTATCTTCTTATTTGACTGTATATAATTTCTTATGGATCTTGAAAACAGGAAAGATGAGTTGTAAGATTATCAAGACATTTGCCAAACTATTAATAGGTGATAGGTTGGGTTATCAGTTGGCATATAATTTATATAAATTAACATTTTGTGTTTGCTTAGCATATTTCATAATACTATATAAAAATGCAAGAACTTGTAAGAAATACATTTTTCTGTGAATTTATTTTGTCTTAGGAGTATGAACCGTTTCTATTGGAATCACTTTAGAATAGTTAATAATGCCAGCACCTTAGTAAGAGAAATACATTTAGCCATTTAGATTATAAACATCTAGAGATCAATTTTGCACTAGTAAGGCATGGTTTAATTCAATATACTTACTTTTTTGTGTTTATCATTGATGTATTATCTTTTTCCATGTATTTTTGTAATCTAAACAATTTTCTTAAATAGGTAAGACTAGACCAAACTAGGAGCTTTGACCATGTGGACAATTCAAACACAGAGATCCAATTAAAGGATTTAAAACCTGGTGCCCTGATGCCTTTCAGAGTGTTCTCAATCTTTGAATAGTAACAGGCCCAGAATTAATATTGAGCACTTTGAGTGTTATGTTCAGATCAGCTTTCTTTCTTTTCTTTTCTTTTTTAATATTTATTTATTTTTGAGAGAGAGACAGAGAGAGACAGAGCATGAGTGGAGGAGGGGCAAAGAGAGAGGGAGACACAGAATCTGAAGCAGGCTCGAGGGTCTGCGCTGACATCTCAGCCTGATATGAGGTTCGAACCCATAAACCGCTAGCTGAAGTCTGACACTTGACTGAGCTACCCAGATACCCCTGGATCAGCTTTCAAATCCACAACTAAAAATCATAGCAATTTGTTTCTGAACCCTTCTATGGAATAAGATGTAGAATGCTAAGTTGAGACTGATACTTATTATCATGATGTCCTTGGGGGAAAATAAAATTCTTGTTTTATAAAAATTAGCATTCCAAATTCTTGGTATGTATTTTATAATAATGAGACAATATTTGGTATTCTTAATGTAAATGTAGGGAATAATTTACAAAAATATATAAGTTTTATATCCCTTCCCCCATTTGCTCTATTCCTTTATATTTAAATGTTCAGGGTAAAAACATTATATATATATGTGATATAAAAATATATATCATATATATGTTACATACATTATA
Organism: Crocuta crocuta; assembly: GCF_008692635.1. Classification (NCBI taxonomy): domain Eukaryota; kingdom Metazoa; phylum Chordata; class Mammalia; order Carnivora; family Hyaenidae; genus Crocuta; species Crocuta crocuta. The sequence goes on along the minus strand of NW_027527591.1, from coordinate 2,407,865 downwards.
TACATACATATATACATGATTATATTCTTCTGGCTGAATGGTTACAGGAAGATGATAGAAAAACAGAGTAACAGAGTTCAGTATAAGGCTCATTTCGTCAGCTTTGCTCCTGTGTGATTCCACTGAGATTGTGCTGACTCACCAGGACAGGTTCTATTTTATGTCCCGAGTGGCACCGCCAGCACTCTGTGATGTAAGATTTCCTTAGTCACACAAGCCCAGTGATATGAAATGATCAAGCATTCTTTATAGCCTTATCTTTGGGTGTCTGCATACATCTGGGTTTCAGGAACTAAGGTACTTTGTTAGTGAGTGCTTTCTCTACCTGACTGAGGAAATCTATTCACCTGGCCCTGGCCCACTGACCTTTTGTTACCATTGTCTGACTTAAAAGGCTTTTTCAGCAAGGCTTGACGATCTCACAATCTATAAGCCATTAGCTAAAGTTATACCAAATCTATGAGAATCAGTCCCAGCGCATGAGGGATTCCAGTTTTATTGTCCAAGAGTCAATAATGAATATTATCCCTCAATGTGACAGAGTGCAAAGGCTTCTAACTTCTTTGACCTTATGACTGGATTATTTTGAAGTATTTACTCTTTTCTTGGCAACCTCCAAACAATAACAAAAGCAACTAAACCATTTTTAAGATATGATGTTGTTGATTCGTTTAAAATGATTCTGTGAGTTTTCTTTTTGCTTGCTTTGTCATTTTATTTTTTTTCTTCTACTTAGGGGGTTTGCTAACCTAACTTCTCATATTTGAGAAAACAATATATATCTAATATTATATGCATGATAGCTATCTTTTGACCTGCACTGTTTCTGCTTTACTTAGTAGATGAAAAGGTTGTCTCTTCCCACTATAGGAGGAAGTCTAGGATATTCCTGGATACAGGAGCGCTAGCAAAAGTAATGTTGTTGAAGGATGTTGTAGCATAGTCTCCATAATATTGCATTCTTGACAGTAATCTTTTCTAGACTACTCGAAAATCCACAGAGAATGCTTTCCAATGACTATCCAAGGAAGGGGTCCCATTTTGGGTGATAGGAAGCTTTTGAACTCAGTGAAATCATTTTAGTCATTATTATAATATGTGTCGAAAGTGACACACATCTAATTTAAATGCATTTGTAATTTTTTTCTAATGCTTTATTTCTGAGAGACAGAGAGACAGAGACAGAGAGAGACAGAGACAGAGAGACAGTGTAAATCAGTGTAAACAGGGGAGGGTCAGAGAGAGAGGGAGGTACGGAATCTGAAACAGGCTCCAGGCTCTGAGCTGGCAGTCAGCACAGATAGCGACCTGGGGCTCAAACCCACCAACCGTGAGATCATGACCTGGGCCGAGGTTGCACGCTTAACCGACTGAGCCACCCAGGTGCCCCAAAATGCATTTTAAAAGTTTATTTATTTTGAGAGAGAAAGCACGGGAACTGGGGAGGGGCAGAGAAAGAAGGAGAGAGAGGATCCCAAACAGGTTTTGCACTGCCAGCACAAAGCCCAACATGGGGCTAGAACTCATGAAGTGTGAGATCATGACCTGAGCTGAAACCAAGAGTCAAACGCTTAACCAACTGAACCACCCAGGTGCCCCTTCAATGCATTTCTGAATAATAGAAATTATTTCTGGTCTACTACCTTGGATCTTCTATACATTATACCTCTTCTAATACAGTAAAAACCAGTAATGCTGCTTTGCATTATTTTTAGGACTGGATCAAAGACCATGATACCTTCTAAAATTGTATCTGCACTCATTTTCCAGCCTTCTTCGAGTTCAGTAAGATCACACATTTATTCTGATCAGTAGGCTATTGGTGGAAGTGATATCTGTCCCATGGTGACTTTCAGCTCTGTCTTTTCTCCTGTCCCTGCAAACAAGAAAGCTTTGTGTTGGGATGGTGGAGACACAAAATGAAGGGAATCTGGTTTCCTGACCTCGTACATGGAAGAGTTACATAGTTACCCCGGGAAGTTGCCTAGTTCCATGCTCATCTTTGCCTGTGTAAAAAATAAACCTTTATAGTTATAAGCCCTGATAGTACAGGGTTGTTTGTTACCCAAATAACCCTAGCCTACCCATGATTCCCTGTAAGCATTTAGTAATTTGTGAAAGCTGTTTATAAACATTTCATTTGTTGTCTGAGACCCACTGCACAGATGAAAACATTAAGACTTGGGGAAGGTGTTACTTGTCTCAGATCACACTTCTAGTTAATGGCAGTGACAGGCGTTACTTGTATATTTTTCCTCACAAAGGTCATAGCTCATTATATTAGATCCATTTTCTTTCTCTCAAAATGAAATCCCCTTTGTCCACATACAACATCTGGATCTAAAAAGTAACTTTGAAATGTCACTCTCTCTAAATCCTTCTTCCTAGGCAGTGTGGCATCTCAGTTACTGTAATCAGGAAAGAGTCTCTTCTGTATATACATGTATCTTCTATCATTCTGAATTGAAAGTGTGTACAAACAAAATCCTCTTACTCAGTAGATATTACCACAAGGAATTACACTTTATCTTAGGGACATAAAAGCATCTGAAATTATTATGAGAATCCTAACATATTTTGAAAGTGAATTTTTTGTGTGGAGGGAATGACATTGAAAAATCTATGAAAGCAAAATCTTTCAGAAAGCCTCTCTTATGTAGTTTTTGCTGCTGTTTGGTATTTTTCTCAAATTTCATTGCCTACAGTAAAAATACCTGCCCAATAATAAGTAATATTGTAATCAAGGCTCTTGGTTTTCTGTATGGCATTTGTTGAATGCAATGGAAGTGGGTATAAAGTTAATATAGGGTTGAAAGTCTCTGCCTTTTTAAACTGGCTGTATTGTTACTATGTCTACAGCATTTACCCTATTGTGTTTTTGTTTAAATATGCTTGATTTCTGAATATCATTTTTACTCTTGCTGTTATAAGCCTCTCAATATTTACGCTCCTCTGACCTGCTGATTAAATTAATATGGCATGTTGGGGGAGACACTTGAAAACCACTCAGAAGCAGAATCCAAAGTATTAAGTAGATTACTTAGATTATGGTTACATTTAAGTTTAAATATTTCCTTGAATTAGTATCAAGACACTTTTATGTTGTACTTGGAAAAAAACAGGAGAGAAAAGGGGTTATAAAGATATTCATTATTTTGCATAGCAAAGGAAAAATCAAAGACCAATCTAGTCAAGTAGATCATAAGTGTATTTTCTTATTAATAAATATAATTGAGGGGTGCCTGGGTGGCTCAGTCAGTTGAGGGGCTGACTCTTGATTTCAGCTCAGGTCATGATCCCAGGGTTGTGGAATTAAGTCTTGCGTCAGGTTCCACACTAAGTGTGGAACTGCTTAAGATTGTCCCTCTCCCTGAGCTCCTCTCCCCTGCTCACTTTCCCCCTGTCTCTCTAAATACATATAATTGAAAACACACACACATTTTTGGGTAGAATAAAGACCTATGTTAGACACTGGTGTTAGAAAATAGTTACAAGTAGGACTTATTCTATAAAAATAAAGTAGTACGTGATAGGAATTCTGGAATCATAAATGTGAAGAAATATTCCTTCATATCATATACATAGTCATAGAGACTGAACATAGGTAATGAGCTTCTAAGATCTCCCTTCAAGAAGAATGTGTTATAAGAAATAGCTCTGTGATACATTGATGATTTTATATTCTAAAAGATTAAAGATATTTTCAATACTTAGAAAGTGTCCATATATAAATCTCTTATGAATGTCTTTTGTGTGAGACTCCCAAGAATAGTTTTCAAAAATCCTTCAGTTTACAAACATACATGAACACTTATATATAAATCCCCACACTTGTTTGCCTATATTTTTGGCATTTATACCTCTCTCCTTATATCTGTGTATTTAAATCCATATCTCAAATAAACAAAACAGAAACTTGTGTTGGAATGGTCTTTTCTGCATGATAATTACCTGCTATCTCTGCAGTAGTATTGAGGAGTTGTTTGTTAAGTGGTAAAAGTACTTCTGGAGTCAATAACTATATGAACCTAGAGTGGTCCTGGAAAAGTATTTATTTGTGTTATGCTCAGATCGGTTTTTCCAAGTGGATTTGACTTGCTATCCTTCAGATTTTAATTACCTAGGATTACCCCAACCATAGCCTTTCACCATTTATTCATTTGCTAATCTCTCCTCTTTGAATATTCCTTTCCAAAAGAAAGATGCTGTGCCATGGAATTTTGTCACAGAATATTTTATGCTCTTTGTCACTGACTGACTCCTGTCTAACACAGCCTAAATGATTATGGGTTACATTCTCAACCTTATAATTTGAAGCATTAATGTAATACATTCACTATTAGTATTTTGCCATTGAGTTTTTACTCTGTTCACTTGTAAGATTGTTTGCTTTTGTATTCTTGACATCTCTCAATCAATGTCATCTATTGCCATAATTCTACTTAGCCACACTGAAGCATACTACATTGTCTGAATGTACACTTGACCTTGAAAAAATGAAAACCTTTCCTTCAGAAAAGTTATTTAAGGAAGTGGAAAGCTATGGCACTGGTTAAAAAGTATAAAGTGAATAAAAACATTATTATCACTGAAAATTGTTATTAACGCATAATTTTGAAAAGAAAGAAGTACATTTTAAGGCATTTAATAAATTGGATCCATGCAATTCACAAGACAATTCACCCATTAAAATGAAAATAGAACAAACCAAATTTGCTTCATATGTATTATCATAACCTCCAACAGGGAAGGAGAGCAGACCAACTAAAAGTTGTAGGGCAGGATATTAATGAGGTAGTTCAATGCCACACAAGTGGGCTAAATGTTTTAAAGTGGACCCTTGGAGTTTTACAATTTTTAAACTTTTATCAGAGTGAAACATTTAATATACATAAATCAAAAACCATATATGTAACATATTCAGCTAGTACAAAGACTACTAAAATTAACATCTGTGTGCCACAACCTAGCTTACAGAATAGAATTATCTTATAGGGGTTCCTGTATGCCCCTTCCTAATTTCATTACTTTCACCTGCTTCCATTTATATAGTTGTGTATGGTTCTCATTTTATTATTTCATTTTCTTATTAACTGACATTTGGATGGATACAAGATTTTTTTTCTATAATGGAAAAAAGTTATCTACACATGGTTTATACATTGATAAACACAAGGTTTGCTCTTAAGGATTCATCTGGGATGTAAAGAAGAATCCTAGGGTAGACACCACCTGAGTTGTACCTGATAGTGCCAAAATACCTGATTAATGGAACCAATTGACACTTTCACTAATGTGTAAGAAGTCTTACCTCTCCACTCTGTCTCCCCAGTGTTTGATATTGTCACATATTTTCACACCTGCCAGTCTAGGGTATGTAAAATGGTATCCTAGCGTGGCTTTAGTTTGTATTTCTCTGACTAGCTATGAGTTTGAGCATCTTTAATATTTATCAGACATTTGGCTTTCTTCCATGAAAAATTCACTTATATTCTTGTCCATGTTCAATAAGGCTGTTAGTCTTTTTCTTGTTGATGCAAAAGATGCTAAGCCTTTTTGGTTGTACATACAGAGATTTTCTCTCAGTTTGTGATTTGTCTTTTTATTATCTTCATGGTCTCTTTTAAATAAAAAATAATTTCTTTTTCTTTAGAGTATATGCTTTTTCTGTCCTACTTAAGAAAGCATTTCCTTCTGCATTTAAGCATTTTAGAAGTTTTGGTTTTCACATTTAAGTCTTTAATAGACATGCAATCAGTTACATATGTGAAATATGGGTTAATTTTTATTTCCTAAATAGAAAATCAATTGTTTAAGTGCCATTTATTATCTATAATTATTCCTGTGACCTGCAATGCCAATTGGCCATAAGCCAAGTTTTATATACATTGGTCAACTTTCATGGTTCTCTTCATGTGTACAATTGTTCAGCTCTGAGCAACCAAGAAAGTGTAATTATTATAGTTTAAAAAACAATTTTAATGTTTATTTGTTTTTGAGAGAGAGAGAAACAGAGCATGAGTGGGGGAAGGGCAGAGAGAGAGGGAGACATAGAATCTGAAGCCGCCTCCAGGCTCTGAGCTGTCAGCACAGAGCCCTACACAGGACTCGAACTTGCGAATCGTGAGATTATGACCTGAGCTGAAGTCAGATGCTTAACTGCCTAAGCCACCCAGGTTCCCTTTTAATTATTATAGCTTTACAAATAAGCTTTGTTAGATGTTTTAACCATTTTCTACACAATGCTCTTCTTAATAGAGCTTTGCCTATGCTTAGCCCTTTGATGTTTCATATAATATTTAGAAACAGTTTTTGAAAGTCTACAAAAACTCCTATTAGAATTTTTATTAGAATTGCAATGAAATTTTAGATAAATATGGAGAGGGATGACCTCTGAGTTTTTATATCCAGGAACAAATATATCTCTTTACTTACTTATGTCTTCTCTAAACCCTTTCAATAAGCCTATATAATTTATAAGATCTTTCACATCTTTTGTAGGTATATTTCCAGGGGCTTTATATTTTGGATATTGTTGTAAATTGGATACTGGAGTCTCAGCTATTGTTTATTTATTTAACTTTTCAATATACTGTCTAGGACCTGTAGTCAATAGTGAACAGAAACAGTGATAGCAATTGATAGAATGTGTTGTGGACTGAATGTTTGTATCCCATACTGAAATCCTAATGCCCAGTGTGATGGTTTTAGGACAAGGGGCTTTGGGAGGTGATTGATCATCAAGGCCCAGCCCCCATGAACAGGACTAAAGCATCTATAAAAGAGGTCCAAGAAAGATTCCTTGCCCTTTCCACTATGAGGATACAACAAGAAATCTACAATTCAGAAGACCATGACAGCGCCCTGAATTTGGACTTTCAGCTCCAGAACTGAGAAATAAATTTTGTGGTTTATAATCCATCTGGTCCATGGTTTTGTGACAGCAGTTTGAATGGACTAAGACAGAATGGTTAGATTATAATCTCATTATTGACCTGGTTTGGAGGAAAGTTGTTTCAAATAAATGGAAATGATAGTCATCTCATCTAGCTAAAAGAAAAGTACTACTGATAAATACATTTTCCATTGACTTTTTTTTTAATTTTTATTTTTTTAGAGGCAGGGGCAGAAGGAGAGAGATAGAATCTTAAGCAGGCTCCACACTCAGCGTGAAGCCTGATGCAGGACTCCAACTCGCAGCTGTAAGATCACAACCTGAGCCCAAATCATAAGCTGATGCTTAACTGAAATGAACTGAGCCACCCAGATGCCCCATCCGTTGATTTTCTATTCTTTCTAAAATTTCAGGATTTAGAGATTCTTTGGGGTTTAGTTAAGATTAAATTGTATTAGGGAGTATGGAAAATGTAACTGTTTAAGCACTTCATTAGTGATTTGCACCTCGGCAATGATTAGATTATTCAGATAAAAATAATTTTGATTAGGGAAAAAAAGAGCAAAAATAAATTCTCCATCATGAGTTATCTAGGGGATAAATATCCAGGTATCAATTTCCCTCATTTTATCCTCTGGGATGACTCAAGATGGAGAATTTTCTGTTCTACAGATCTGGCATATGTAACTAATACATCTTTGCAAAACTACATTTTCCAAGCTGCCAAGCCATGTGCACTGCACAATCTGTCTTTTAAGGGGGCTTTCTTTGAGCAATGGAAACAGATGTCTGCCTGAACTTTGCTTTGAAGGATGTGTAAACAAAACCTCCGGAATTACCAGGGAAAAGTAAAGGGCAAAGTAATGTACATAACTGAATATAGGGGCTGGGGGAAACCTGGCAACTATATATATATAGTTACTATACATATACATATATGTATATGCATATATATATCCTCTGGGATTCCTCTAACCATGATACCCCTTTTCTACCTATGAGCACACAGTGTTATGATGTATGATAATAAAACCTACTTATAATTTATGGAATTAAAAGGAATGTTTATATATGTGTTTGTGTGTGTGTGTAACACATAAATATATTTGTATTGTATTTTGCATATATGTTTAACAACCTATGAGTCTCATATAAATATGAGTACCTATTAACATCAGTAGTTGTGAACTATCATTGTGAAGGGTAATGACTCTTGCAGTTAATATCTTCCTTATCAGGTATAATATATGAGTAAAAACAGGTAGTAAATGGATTGGGGTTAAGATGAATAACAGTTAGGGCCCCTGAAGCTCCCACAATTTAGTCCTGTATTAGGATTTATTAACAATGGAATTAGAGTCAAGTTTACAAATTATTTTCTGTGATACCGAATCCAACTTCCCCACCAGGGGCATAAACTCTTTTAATGAGAAAAATGACTGCTTGCAAAATATCAAGTAGAAGTAATAGATGCCTGTTTCATTGATGATCATTATTTCACACCAGTTGTTCTAACATGAAAAGGGCATGGTTTCACAGTGCGATGAGCCTAGAGAATGTTCTTCTAGGATGAGTGAGATGGCAGCCGCCAGAAGAGCTCTCAGAGCTCCATGTCACTTGTGCATATTTGTGAACATGAAAATAATTTCAACCTTCTCGCCAGATCGCCAGTAAAAAAAAAAATTGAAAGAGGAAGCCAGGTCAGCTCAGAAATCAACCACGGATTGCCAGAGGTTTACAACTTTACTCCATGCCAATGACTTTTGGAGATGAGGAGGATAGAGGGAGTAAGAGAGTGAATTATTTTCTAATATATATTTTTTGCAATAGAGATAATAAATTGCATTACAGACCTTTTCAAATGAATAAAAAATATGTTTCAGGAAGAGCTCTGCCACAGAATAACTGTGTATTATGAACAGTTCATTTCACAATGCATTTGTCCTCATCGTGGATCATATTAATAGACCAGGGCTCTCTGTGAATCTCAGGTGCATAAAACATCAGTAAAGAGAAAGCACATCACCAGTGCTGCCCTGAGAATATAACAGGAGAGCTGGGTTTGTTTAGCTCTATACCATCTACTTATTAATAAAATCCTTCTGGCCCCACGCAATAATTTAGAACGTGATATTAAATGATGAGAAAAAATAGCTGACATTATTGGAATAGTTTGCACTGTGCCAGGCACGCGCATATCATTTATGTGCCCTTCGCTAATCTGACTTTTCCTGACCACCCCACAAGGTAGAAACTATTTTTTTTTTTTTCATGGGCCAAAAGAGTTTATTCCTCTCCAGATTGTCACCTGGTGTTAGGAAGATTGGCAGGACTGAGATATAAATCTCAGACTTCTGATTACAAGAAAAGTGTTCTTTCTAGTGGAGATTGTTTATTTGGTTGAATATAGAATTTAAATTTCGGATCAAAGGTAGAAAAAGTGCATCTCATCCCAGCCCCATATTACAAATTATTAGTAATGAAATTGAGAGACAAGTATGCAAATTGTTTTTCTGTAGTGATTTATGCATCCTATAGAGGTAGCTGGATCGTAATTTAAATATTTGACCAAGTTCTGCATGCATAACAAACATCCTTACAATTCTCGCATTTTCTCCTCATATTTATTTTAGACACACACGTTAGAGTATTAACAAATAGAATGTCTTCTAGAGCATAAAGTACAGGGTCCAGAATGAGGAATTCCATTTCTGTCTTCCTGATAGAATGCTTGCTGAAGTGGAAACACAGGATGCATCTCTACTGGTGGATTCTTTCAGAGAAACTGGGTAATTTTGCAATCAAGGGCATTTTCCTGTCAGTGCCCCCATATAGATGAATGATGAATGGGTTTCTAATCACTGGTATTGTTCCAGTTAGACAGAAGTCCATAGTTCTTGAAAAGTCCATAAAGCTAAGTTTTATTACGCTTAGCATCAAACATATCTGGTGACCCAGAAAGATATTAAGAGTGTACTGAAGTCATGATATGGCTGTTTCTAAACTTCTATGGGATAGGATGCCCTGATCATGCTCCAGTAAAATCTCCTATCTCCAGAATGGTGATAATGGCTTTGGCAAGTGAAATTCATACTAAAACAGCTCTGCGGATCACATTTCCCACTGGAGGGAAATTTTCATAACGATTGTGGTATTTGTTATGACCACTGAGGCTATAAGCTTATTGATGGTGTTAAAATTGAGCATTTCATTAGAGTCCCCTCCCTTCCTTCCATGCTTTTCTATACTTGAATAGCTATTTATTGAGCATCAACTATGGACCAGACACTGTTGTCAGTGCTAGTGGTATAAATATCAAAGAACAAAATACATGAAGTTAGTGCTCCCAAGGCATTTCCAATTCATATAAGACAAAAAGACACTAAAAATAAATATGATAGATGATAAGTGCTATAAAGAATAAAGCCGAGAAGAGCTTAGAAAGTGATAGAGAGGATTGTATTTATATCAGTGGACAAGAAAGTTCTGACCACTAAGGAGATAAATGAGCAGATATCTGAATGAATGAAGGAAGAAGCCATGAAGTTATCTGGGAAATGAACATTTCAAAAAGAGGAGACAACAGCCAAACCCTATATGTGTTGATTTGTGCATTTGTTTTTTTAAGTATGATTGAGAATGAGGGGGGAATTGTAGAAAATAAGATTTAGAGAGGCAGCTTAGAGTCTTGTTATCTATAGATATTGAGGGTTTCCCCATTTAATATGGGAAGGGATCAGAGTGATGTTTTGGAGAATAGGCTTGAGAGATGATCTATTTAAAAGGAAAACTCTGACTATTGTGTGGAGAATAGAATTCAAAGAGTCAAGGGACGAGTCAGAGGGTAAATCAAAATTTTCCAATACTCAGGAGGTATTTCTGAACTAGTGGGAGAGCACATGTCAGCCTTCATGTTCCTGTCACCACCTCTGAGAGAAGCAGATTCCAAAATGCTATCTCCTTGAACTTCTCTTCTTGAATATCTCCTTTTAAGTACAAGTGGTCAAGTACTACAGTCTGAGCATATCCATAGCTGCTATTCAAACATCTCTGCACTTGATTTAGCCCAACGACCTCTATGTCCTGAGCTTTTTTAAGTTTTTCTATTTTGTGTCCTGGCACAGAAGGTCATAGTACAAAACCACACTGCCCACAGAAGGTTACAGGACAAGGCCAGAATGACACATGGAATCTTCCAGATGTCAAGTGCAGGTGAGAGACTAGGAAATGCACAATTTGATAATCTGAAGAAACTATTTTTGCTTGTTTTTGTTTTTAACCATGAAAGTTCTGTTAATGCCCCAGAATTCCTATAAATCATTCATCTTAGTGTCTCTTTGGGCTACCAAAGTTCTGACAAGGAGATTGAAGCCAAATTCACCCCATTGTCAATAAAATATTTTCATTCAGAGCAATTTTAAAACTTCCTTTCTGTATGTAACCATAGAAAGAATTTTTAAAATAGAGCTATTTTGAAACCATAAATTATACCATATTTTAAATTTCTACATTGTATTTATCAAGAGCCAATTTACAGAACTAAGGCCTTTATAGTGTTAGAAAAAATATACATACTTTAAAAGGGATGCTATATAACTTTAAACACTTCTTTATCTAATTTTTTTCTAAAGGAGATATATGTATTTGTGATTTTTCTTATATGTTAACAATAACAGAGAGGATTTAACTAAAGTATATTCTGATGTAAAAGAAGTATTTGCCAGCAAGGACAAAATGTTTGCAGCCACTGATCTATGTACATCAATATATATATATACACACACTCCTATGTATGTATGTGTATATTTTATTTATAAGATATACATATATAATGACTTTCCAGGTTAAATACATTGCTTTATTAATGAATAATTTTGATAGGTAATTTTCATTGTGCTAAAGTATTTATTTTCAGAAAGCAGAATGCATAATCACAGATGGTAATTTTGATAGCCAAGATATTATTTTGATAATCATTTGGTAATCTCATGTTTGACTTTGAATGTGGATAAGGTGCATTTAAGATTTTTGTAGCATAAGAATACATTTAAAAATTGTAGACAAGTATCATGGACAGTTTTTATCAGTAGAGGTTGAAAGTGAAATTGATTAGATAACATACAAAAATGCAGAAGGAATGAGAAAGTTTTCTTTCATCTAGAGTATACATAACTAGAAAATTGTGGATAGTTATACTTAAAACGGTATTTCATGTGCAAATTGTAAAATCTATCATTTTCTACATATAAGAGAAAAGAGAAGTGCCAGGTGCAGGTGATTCTAACAGAGTTTTATGCTGTTCATAATAGATTAAAATGGGTGGTGTATAATTTGTTTTCAAAGATTCAGAAATACTTATAAACAAAATGGCCCATGACATAAGAAGTTATTACTATGGAATTAATATGAACTGGACCCCCTCTCCAACTCCCACAAGTCTCGATTAGTTACCCTTCTTAGATTCTCTCATTGTTTCTAGAATTTCAAAATTACTGTGGCACTCATCTCTCCATATTGTAGTTTTATTTTTACTTGTCATTATCTGCACTAGACTGTAAACCACTCAATGACGGGAACTATGTCTTATTCACCTTTATATTCTAGCCCTTACTACAGTGCCTATTAGGCAATAGATTAAATAAACATTTACTGAGATAATTATGCTGTGTGTGAAAGAGAACAATGTAGAAAATTAAGAATAACTCTACAAATGGGATTCCACTTAGCAGAACTAGCAAAGAGTCTTGGCATATTTTTTATTCTTGCCATGAATAAGGTAGCCATTTTTGTACAGATGCATCTGAGGAGTCTTCTACGCTTGTCTTTATACACCAGAGCTTCTCAGACATTGCAGTGGAGACATCTGAGGGATCATGTGCACTCACCATGTGCACACTGGAAGTGAAAGATGTTAATTTCCCATAGGATAATCATTGACCAATGGGGTAGTAGAATTAGTAGGTAAACATTTCTTTCTTTTATTCTTTAGGTGAACAAGTTGGGAGCACATTTTATACCATTCCTTGAAGAGTCCTGGTGGTGGAGGGTACCTTAGCTACTCCTAGTGGAGATCAATAAAAGAATGCACATTGATATTGGTTTCTCTTTCTCTGTTTCCCTATTACCAGTGTACCACAAGTGTTGCCTGAAATTATTCCCCAGACAAATATTTTCACAAATACCTATTTTCAGGTTCTTCTGGAAAGGGAATCTTATGCTAGGAAACCACCTACAAGGACTAGTGAAAGTTATAAAAGTGGTCTGTGTTTTAATTTTATTATTATAGTAAATAACAGATGAGGAAAACAGACCAAACAACAATATGACACCATCATTTATATGGTTAGGGACAGTGTCCTAAGCTTACTAGAGTTTGGTGTACTATCTCAAGTCCTATCTGAGATCAGTTTGACACTTTTCTTTCTCTTATTCTGTGTATCCTTTCAGAGATGACTCCTAGAGTAAACATGGTAGGAAAGAGTGGCAAATAAAGGGTGCATTTTCAATTCTCTTCTTCTAAGAAAAGGGTTGTAAACAGAAGTGTAGATCAGACAAACTTGGACGAGGGTTCTCTCTCATGTGCTATCCTGTCCACATAAATTATGCATATTACTCTCTAGTTTATTTTAAGAGCAACCTAAGCCATCCTTTTAAATTGACAAATAAACATTTTTTGATTGAGGAGTTGAACTCAATCTGTTTATATTAGTATTTTTGCCTATATATTTGTAATAAGGAATATTAGACCATAGTTTTCCCTTTCCTTTTATTAGACTTGAAACATCTAGTAGCTTAATAAAATAAAGTTATAATATTTTTTACATCTTTTACCAATATTTTGGAGCAATTTTATAATAGGGGCCTAAACTTGCATAACATTTAAAATAACTAGTTCATAAAACTAGAGCACTTTGAAACTAACAGTATTAAAGCTTTTAATTTTTTCCGTAACCATTATTATATACAAACCCTGGCCGCATGTCTTACCACTACCATGTGACCTTGAGCAAGTTACTCTGTGTTTCAGTGTTCTCATTGACAAAATGAGGATAAATAGGACTGTTGTGAGCTAACTCAGTGAGTTAATATATATAAATTTTGAGATATAAAACACTTATTACGGTACCTAGGACATAACAAACACAAAATAAATTCTAGTTTTTACTATTTCTATCTCAGAACTGTAACCAAAATTTGGAATCTAGCTAAATAAAGGAATGGGCAAATAAGTTAATGATCGTCACATCACAAAACATCACATATTCATGGCCAATCTGTATTTTCAAGGAGTTTGTCATGGTGCATCTCCTAAGAAAATCATGAAATCATTTTTTTTAAATGAGAAGCAAAATTAATTCACAGTCTAAGCTTTTTTATTCTTCTAAAGCTATGGATGCTAAGTTTCTTTTTACCTTTCAATAAAGATAAGGTAGCTAGCAGACATATCAGTGGGTAATTAGCAACATCTGCCTGGTGATCCTTTGATTCGAGGTCTTTCTCGCTTCATTTCTAAATCTATATCTTTATAAGTAAATTAGGTTAAAAGTGGTCCTTTTCTATAGACTTCTGATAACTTGAAGGTTATAATTGAATGCCCCAGGACACACAACTTCTTCGGTAGAGAAGGTAATGAAGTTTGGTCTTTGGCTCAGTTGTCCTTGAAGGAACTTGTTTAAAGGCTACAGACTAATTCCTACAGTTCCAATGCTGAAGACTGTTGAGTTATCTAAGAATTCCATCTTCAACAGAGTTTTTCATATATATCGAAGAGGGTGAAACATTTGACTGGTTTCTGTCTTTAGGTGTCATGCAATTTCCCTTTCAGTTTTATTTTAAAAGGAAAGAAAAATTAAACCAAGATCCACCCCTAAAAGGGAGTACTAGATAAATTGCAGGAACTAAGTCAGACATTTAATCAAAACATAAAAATATAAAAATATTAAGTGGAAAATGTTAGATAATCCAATAGTGATCATATCTCAGTTGTATAATATATATCTGTGCTTATAGGGGAAGAAAATAAAAATTGTATTGAAATGTTAACAGCAGTTTTCTGTGGATTTTGAGATTGCTGGTAGATTTCTTTTCTTCATTATATATTCCCCAATACTCTACTATGAACATGTATTGCTTTTATGATGAGAAAAACATACTTAGAAATCCATTTAGACTTCTTCCTTGAGTTGCTAGACTCATGTTTCTTTCCCTGCTAGCCTCAAACACATGATCTCTGCTATTCTGGTAGGCAAGGAAGAAGAAATCATGCACAACCAAAGCTGCTACTGTAATGCAGGAAACTCCGAAAATAGTTCAGTCCAAGGACTCAGCACGTTCCGGAGTGTTCCTCCCTCTTTAGTTCCCTACAGCAAGCATACATTTATGATGACATTTGATAATGATATTTCTTTTAACACTGGCCATTAAAGGGGAAAGTGATAGCAAAAAAGGTAGCAAAAATATATATATGATTCAAAGTCTCCAAAACAGACTGAAAAATCAACCAGATTGAGATTAAAATATTTTTTCCCTTGTATTCAGAGTCATGGACATTGGATTATTTAATGGTGTATGATTTTTTTTTTGTTTTACCATTTCCTTCTCAGTTTTCTGTTATGTCTTTTCTTTTTTAATATATTTTTTAAAATTTTTGAGGGAGAGAGAGAGAGAGTGAGAGAGTCAGTGAGGGAGGGGCAGAGAGAGAAGGAGACACAGAATATGAAGCAGGTTCCAGGCTCTGAGCCATCAGCACAAAGCCTGATGTGGGGCTCAAACCCACCAACTGTGAAATCATGGCCTGAGATGAGTCCCACGTTTAACCCATTGAGTTATCCAAGCGCCACTAGGGTTATATCTTTTCACTGTGATCTGGACCACTCCTTGCAAATGTGAAGTTTCCACTATCAAATCCTTCTTTGGTACTTGATCTGGTGTTTCTGGCTTTTATTTATTTATTTTTTCTCAATAAGGAAATTTGTTTATAGTCCACCTCATGTGAATCCTTGTTCTCCACTGTAAAAAAACAAATGGGGTGGGGCAGACACATATATTTATATTGTTGGATCATTTATTATGAAACAATGGGTTCAGAATGATTCATTTTAGCAGAAGGCAAGACGAAAAAATGAGAAACTGATACTCAAAATCATCATTATCAGGAAAGAATGGGCCACTTGACAGAAGCGGTCAAGGATACATGCAAACAGTAGATGCAGTGATTTTACTATATTTTCTAAATGAACATCCCATCATCTTTTCTGGTTCCTATTGTTACAGTACCATCCCCACCGGCATTTCTCAACTCATTCCATCACATCTATTCTATTCTTCCCTCTATATAAGATAAAGTAAGGGAGGGCTTTGTGATGAGGAAATTCATATTGAAATGATCCTTCCTTTGGTTCCAAGTATTGTATTCATATCTTATTTTTGAATTGGATTTAGAGCTTATAATTTGATTCTTATTATAAGTCAAATACATATTTGTTGTGGAAAATAGAAATTAAGGGAAAACAAATAAACTCGCCCTTAATTCCATCACCCAGGTGGTCACTCTTAACATTTAGAAATATGTATAATGGAGGTATGTAGACATGAATCAATTAAAATAAAACTGAAGTTAATCTTTGACAGGAGTGTGTAGCTATTTAACAGTTGTGAGGATTATTTTTTGTTGATGTTCAGTGGAGCATAATATACTACCATAATAAAACTCTGTATTTAGGGAACAGCTGAATTAGCCCCAGGGCCAGCCCAGAATCCTTAAGGGTCACTAGGAGACTGATGGGAGGGGCTGTGACCCTAAACCAGCGCTTTCTCTGAGGTGGTGTTGGTGGACTAAAAATATGGAGATATTTTAATACTTGGAGAAACTGACATCTAGGAATGTTAGGTGATTTTACACTTCCATTATGTATTTGTTTTCTGATTTCTCATTAATTTTGTGTTTTCTGATTTTTTGAAGTATTTAGTAGTTAGAAATGGTATTTCTATTTTAATTAACATTCTTTCATTATCTCTAAAGATAAATTTCGTAATAAATTTATTGAAAGTTTTTCTTTTTGTGAATTGTCTATTAGTATGCTTTATACATGATTCCTATTTTAGTTTTCAATTATTTCTTATAAATCTTAAGAGTTTTTTAAAATGATTATAATATTAATCCAACAATTAATTCATAATTCTTTATAGGTTTATTATTTGATTTGCCTTATATTTTGCTTATAATGGTTTGAGGATCAGGTTAAAATTTTAAACAACCAAGTTATGAAGTCTTTTTTTTATTGTTTCTACATTTGATCTCTTCTTCAAAAGACTTTATCATATCCTATATGGTATGGATATTGATTACTTTCCTTTAATGTCATCATTCTTTTTTATTTAAAATTCTCATTCATCTGGAATTTAGTTTGGATTAAGTTGTAAAATAGGTAGCTAATTGCTTTTTGTTGTAGACCAGCAGTTGGAGTCCATTCATTTATTCATTCATTTACTTATCCCACAAATAAGGATTAAGTGTCTAGTATGTACCAGATACGAGAGTATGTGCTGGCATAGAGTTGTAAGAAAGAAAGACAAAATTCTTGCCTCATAGGGCTTACATTTTAGTGAACTGGGGCACATAATTTACAAATAAATATGCATTTCAGACAGTGGTAACTTCCAAGAAAAAAATAAAGCAGAGTAATGGAGGTGGATTTGGGGTGCTGTCTTACAAGAATCTTGCAGTGACTTTGGAGCAAATAATAGGCTATGGGATTTTCTGGGAGAGGAGCATTCATGGTAGAGCAACAGTACATGTGAAGGACTCAGGCAGAAACATGTTGGGATGGAACAGATGAAGGTCAATGTGGTATGAAAGGGGTCAGGGTATGCAGGAGACTGGATGTCACAAGGAGTTCTGCATTTACTCAGAGGGATTTAGGAAGGCATTATTAGAAGGTTCTGAGCAGAGCAGTGATATATTCTGGTTCTTATTTAAAAGGATCACTTTGACTATTACAAATATATATGTCCTCTCATGCTATATTCTGACTTACTGCTCTGATGTCCATCCCTATACCACATGGTTTAGTAGTCAATGATTTATAAGATTTTATTTTATTTAGCAAAGCAAGTCTTCTTTAATTCGTCTTTGAGAAAATCTCTATTGCCTATTTCTATGGTCTTTTCCCAGATAATATTTGGAAATACTTTTATATTATCTCAATAATATGATTAGGATTTTGTTTGGATTTGAATTCGATCTATAGATAAGTTTTAGGAGTTTATTTATAATACTTCTTATTGCCATGCAGACTTTCTCTGACTAGTTCTCTGACTTTACTGAAGTGTTATTTCATCTTTCTTACAAGAGTTGTACTGTTTACATTATTTCTCCAAACTTATTGTTAAATTTATTTCTACAACATTTATATTTGTATTGCTTTTGTGGCCTGGTATCTCTTGTGATTTCATTTTCCTACTAGTTCTTTTTGTTTATAGGAAAACTGCTCGAATGAAAAAATATATATAAACAATATAATCATATCTGACCACTTTTAAAAACTTGCTTGTGTATTCTAAGGTTTTAATTTGAGTCTTTTCTATTTTCAGGCAACCCTAACTTATTACTGAAACACTTAATTTAAATTTTTCTTTCCAATATTTATGCTTCTTTTTCTTATTCTTATATTGAATCAACTTAAATGTCAGGAGAATATCAATTATTTATGACAATAATGGACGTCTTTTTCTCATATCTGGTTATTTATGTAAATCCCTCTAATGTTGAGATAGCAAATAGGTTTATTCTTCTATGTTAACTTCAATTAAATAGTAGTGACTGGTTTTCTGAAGTTCTAAACTGAGAAAACTGGGGTACTGTGTCCACTTAATATTTTGTGCCAGGGACTTAAATGTCGATGGGTGGTTACAGGTTTAGAATTCAGCAAAACGATGGATGATCACTTGAGCTGATTTTCATCATATGGTGTCCATGAATTCTATCAGATTGTTCTACACTCACATTTTCATTCAGGATCAAGTTCTCATTTGTTCATTTTTACTAGAAGTTGGGGAGAGTATATGACACTAAAGACGTAGAAGACTTTGGTGAGGCTCTTTCAAGTTTACCAAGGAGAATTGATCCTTTAAAAAAGCTAGTAAGCAAAAATACACTGCTTTAAAGTTGTCTCAAAGAAAAAGAGGATAAAGTTTTAATTCTTCATCTATATCAAACCTTACCACTCTGTCTCACAGATTACAGGCAGCATTGCAAGGAAATTGTTCATGCCAAATAAGAATTAAACCATGTATATTTTGATTGTTAGCACTCACCAGATCTGACTCTCAGATTCTCAGAAACAGGGTGGAGGATTTTTTTAAATTTTGTTTTAATGTTTATTTATTTGGGGGGGGGCAGAGAGAGAGGGAGACACAGAATCTGAAGCATGCTTCAGGCTCTGAGCTGTCAGCACAGAGTGTGACGCGGGCTGGAACTCACCAACAGCAACATCATAACCTGAGCTGAAGTCAGCCACTTAACCAACTGAGCCACTCAGGCTCCCCTTGGAAGATTTTAACACATGCACATAACATTGAACATTTTTACAGTTATCGTGTTAGTAAGTACAAAGGTAGAGAAATTTAGGATGCGTGTGTCCTCCTAGTTTGGGCTCCAAAATGCTTGTAGCGTCGTTGAGACTAGGGAAAAGGTGAACCTCACAGTGGTAGCTGTTAGGCAAAATGACATCATTACCCCATACACACTTGATCACATTGCTTTCTCTGCACTAACCAGAGCAAAGACACAAATTTTAAGGGATTAGTGCATTAAAAATTGACTACTTCTTAGGGAAGATAATTTATCTGAGGATAATAGATGGAGTAAATTAATTTTAGATTTTAAACTCTATCTGCTACAACCCAATACATAAAATACATCATTTCCATTTGAGTCAGGGAACATGATAACAGCAATTATGAAAACTCTTAGCATTATCTACACATTAGAATGCTTTCAAAATACTGGTATCAGGACTCTAGCCCTAGAAAACCTGACTTAATTGGTGTGGGGTGAAGCCTTGGTATTTCCTTAAAAAATGTCTTCACATAATCTTTGGTGATTCTACTAGGAGCAAAAGTTGAAAACTACTAAACCAATGCTCCATCTCAAAAGATGTCCCTCTTCCAATTAAATTCATTATATGTGCCAATATGTCAATCAAGTAATCAGTTAGGATTTCAGTCGATGTACTAAAATGACCACCAATGAAATTAATTACCTGGAGGAACATTTCAAAATTTCCCTCTAGTATAATTGGACTTAAAACAATATAAACAAAGGATTCCCCAGTAGTGACGTAAGATGCATATGTGAGGTAATGTAAGTAGTATATGAACATTTTAATTTATCAGACTATTAGTCTTTAAATTTCATACTTTTTAGTGACTACATCTGTGACAATATTACATATGAGGATGGATTATTTTTGGAAGATGGATTACTTTTAAGTCAAAATTATACAATGAAAAATTGCATATACTTGTCAGAATATTTATCACAAATATTTGAGTTTCTACTGTGCCACACTCTTAGGCAACAAGACTATAATAAGAAAGACACACCATCAACATCTTTTCACTAACCATATCTACTATCAAGTGGAGAGGATGGACGCTAAACAAATGAAGTAACCTCACTTTAAAGTCATGATCTCTGTCAAGAGGCTCTTCATATTGAGCTACAGTCATACTACATTTGCCTTTTCCATTTTCCTAAACTACTCTGTCATTCCTTCTCCTCTCTCCTCAACCTTCAGCAGCCTTCAACCTTTTTTTACTCTCCTCAGATATCCTTGTTTTTCGGGTCATCACGAGTATAAAAGCCACCGGAAAGGTGTTTCCACATTTGCACCAATGTGTCTGCATCTGCCGATATGATTATATTGCCTATCTCTGTCTTAGCTGTCTCTGATGGTCACTGTGTACCAAATTTTATCTCCTTCTCCCTTCTCAGGTTTATCACTCCAGTGAAAATTTCTCCCTCTCCAGTGACAATTTCTCCCTCTTTACTGCCTCTTTCCCATCAAACTGCAAACAATCTGTGATATATCCAATCTCATAATGAAAAACATTAAACAATACTGCTTTCATCTATCAACAGCACTGAAAGTCTCACATCCCATGAGCCTTACTGTCCTGGACAAAGAAATCTGTTGGTCATCTTATGTGAGGTCACATTTCTCTCCAAGCACCATCCCAATTTTCCACTCTTTGTTACAACAACATTCATTGAGTTTTTAGTATTCACACACTCTAATTCTCTTCCTTTCATTCTCTGCTGCACACAGACTTTCATCCCAACTACTTTACCAGAAAAGCTCTTATCAAAGTTATCAACAATGCCTAGGATGCTAAATTCAATGGCCAATTTACAGTTATCATTTAACTTCATCTGTCAGTTCCATTTCATGTAGTTTGATCAGCCTTCCTTTTGAAACATATCCTTTACAGGTTTCCAGATGCCTAATTTCTGTGGTCTTCTTCTGGTCATTTCTTCCCATTCTCCTTTTATGTTTCTTTATTTTTTAGATATCTAAATTTGCAGTACCCCAAGACACAGTCTTCATGCTTCTTTTGTCTTGACCTATAATTAAAACAAGTGTGAATATTTGAGGGAAATAATGAGATAAGGAAGAGCTGATGGAAGATGTTGAGTGCTAGAATTCATTTGTAAAGTTGTGTTATAACCTAATACATTCTAGTTACTATGCAAGGTTCCAGTGATACATTTTAAACAAAATAAACATGGACAAGTAGGATTTTACTTTTGTTAAAAATATCACACATGAGGTGACATTTTAAAATATTTAACAAGTTCCTTTGGAAAATATATGCAGCCCAGACTGCATCTTTGAAAGCCTAAGTGATGTTAAACTTTTGGGTGAATAAATTAAGTAGTATTTTAGTAAATTCAATAGAAATGTCTATAGAGAAGAAATAAGATAATGGATAGTGAATAATGCATAAATAATAAGATATAGAATAGAACACCAATATTCTTACAATACTCATGTCATTTTTATAAATCAATTATATATAATTTACTTTGAATGTTTATTAATTATTAGTCCGTATGTGTGTATGTGATAGGAAAATATAAATTGTTCATTGGTGGAAATGATTTTCTTGTCTTTTCTTCCTTCCTTCCTTTTACAGAGATCATTTTAATTGTAATCTTTCATCATCTTGTGTGTCCTCGACACACCAGTTTGTTTTCTTTTTTGAGTTGCACTTTTAACATCAGATGTACTTGGGTTAAGTGTCTTTTTAAGAGGCAGTGCAGTCTAGTGGTTAAGAGTCATGCTTTTGGAGCCAGACTAGATTGTAACATCACTTACATGCTGCTCAATTATGGACAAGTCTTTTAAACTCACTAAACCTCAGATTTTTTATAAGCACAATGAAAACAACATTTCATTAACATCAGTGGATTATCATCTGAGGATTGAGTAAAATACTACATGTAAGTGTTTAGCCCAGTACCTAAAATGTAGTACTTAGTAAACATGCCACTATTATATTTATGATCTAAAGAGAAAGCTGGGAATTCACTGAATTTTTTGTGTACTTCCTTAGATTCCATTACTTTTTTCTTCCGTGTATAAACTTCACTTTGATTTGTTTAAAATTTCAACATGTTAGAGGAATACATTTTTAAAAGTCACAGAATTGAGTTTGACACTTATTAAGAACAGAAAATATGTTTTTGCTACATGTCATATTTTTTAAACCCTATAATGCCAAAATAAAAATTAATAGGGATACTGAGCTTTATGTGACTTTGCCACTACCTGGAAAGAGATCCTTTATGGGATGTCAAAATGTGGGGCAATTTGGTCCAGAACAGCCAAACAAGATGTCTTTCTGAAGTCGTTGGCAGTGGTTACTGGCTGAAACAAGGCACTGGCTGGAATTAGTCTAATCTGCCACTGGAGATCTTACAGGACTGGATCCCTGAGAGAGTGTTAGTTGATATATGGTGTTCTGGTTTAGATGTTTATCAGTGAGTAGCATTACAGAAAGTCAGTGAGTCAGGAAAACTATTTTTTTTCCCTCTCAGCAATTCTATGTCACATTTCACTGTTGTTGTTTTAAAATTTTAAGAGAACTCACCTAATTGTGGAATTTATTTCACACTGTATATGTATATCACATCATCGTGTTGAGTACCTTAAATTTACATGTGTTATTTGACAATGCTATCTCAATAAATCTGGAAAAAATGGAAAAGAAGAAGAACAAAGATATTTGCCTGCCTTCTTTTACTTCCCCACATATATAATATCAATTGAGGGGTTTTTTTGCCATCTTTTTTTTTTCCTCTCAAATTTTCCTTTCTGGCCAGAAGTTGACACTGAATTATAAAACCAGATTTATGATGTGACTGCTTGATAGAGAGAGGAATAGACAATTCCAATGACTTAAATGATTCAGTTTATGTCAACACCTCTCACCCTTAAACACACAAAAATCCAGAAGATTTTTTATATATTTTAATATATATCTGTTTTCTTAATTGAAATAATGGGGAAAAAAAAGAATAATAGTTCACACACTGAGGTCTTAAGAACATATAAAAACATGAACTATGTTGACAGAAAAATTTCTCAGCCAGAACATTTGAGTGGACGGTATGTTCCCTTTTTCCCAAGGTCAGTCTTACAGGCTAAGAGACTATAGATCAAGAAATTCATGATGCATTGTCTTTTTTATACTTTGTTGAATTTGGTTGGGTAAAATCTATTAATTCATCTAAGTTTATGAATTGTAGTGCTCTGTAGTTTTCTTATAATGTCTTTGTCTGATTTAGACATTAGAGTAATGCTAGACTCGAGAATCTTCTATTTCCTTGTATTAAACTGTTACTTCCTCTTTAAATGTTTGGTAGATCTCACCAATGAAGCCATTTACTCCTGACATTTATTTTCTGGGAAGATTTTCGGCAGCAAGTTCAATTTTTTTGCCATTCAGGCTACTTACTTATTTTTGGGTAAACTTTAAGGCATTTATAAATTTTACCTGTTTTCAGATGTATTGGCATATAATTGTTTATAACCTACTTTTATTATCTTTTAATACCTTTAGCTTCTCTAGTA
The DNA here is from genome assembly GCF_008692635.1 of Crocuta crocuta. NCBI lineage: Eukaryota > Metazoa > Chordata > Mammalia > Carnivora > Hyaenidae > Crocuta > Crocuta crocuta. The sequence goes on along the minus strand of NW_027527591.1, from coordinate 2,383,832 downwards.
ATATCCCCTCTCTCGTTCATGATATTGGTAATTTGTGTTTTCTCTCCTCTTTTTCTGATTAGCCTGACTAGTGGTTCATCAATGTTATTGACTTTCTCAAAACACCAGTTTTTTAGTTTCATTGATTTTCCTAATTGCTTTTGTTTCTTTGACTGGATCCAGATCCCTCCCTCATATCATTTTCCTTCTGCCTGAATTTCCTTTAACATTTCATGTAGTTCTTGTGTGTTGGTTCTGAAAATTTCTGATACATTTAAATGTCTAGCTTTATTTTACCTTTATTTTTGAAAGATATTTTTCAATTGGCATAGAATTTTTTGTTGACTGTTATTCTTTTTCAAAAGTTTAAAGATGTTTCATTGTTTTCTAGTCTACATTGTTTCTCATGAGAAGTCTAATTTGTATTATAATGCTTCTATATATCTTTTCTTTCTGACTTCTTGTAGTATTTTCTCTTTATCACTGGTTTTGTCATTCAATTTTGATTAAGTTTTTATTCTATTTGAAGTTCTTTGTGCTTATTGTTTCTATGACTGTGGTGCTCATCAAATTTGAAAAGTTTTGTGATTATTTCTTCTTATTTTAAATTTTTTTAAAATTTATTTCTGAGAGAGAGAGAGAGAGAACATGAGCAGGGAATGGTCAGAGAGAGAGGGAGACACAGAATCTGAAGCAGGCTCCAGGCTCTGAGCTAGCTGTCAGCACAGAGCCCGATGCGGGGCTGGAACCTATGAACCGAACCGTGAGATCGTGACCTGAGCCGAAGTCAGACCTTAACCGATTGAGCCACCCAGGAGCCCCTGTGATTATTTCTTCTTATCTTTTTTATTTTGTCATGCTCCATTCTTCATGTGATTCCATATATATTAATATGAGGCCATATATATTTATATGAAACTTTCTTACAACTTAGTTTATACATTTCAATTGTTTTTTCTGTGTTTTATTTTTCAGAGGTGCCTATTGCTAAGTCTTTAGTTCAATAATCTTTTCTTCTACAGGATCTAATACACTGTTAATCACATCCCACATATTTTTCACTCAGGCATTGTGTGTTTTCATTTTTTTTTTTGTCTTTTTTATACCTTCTATGTCTCTTTAACAAGGTCATGCTTTACATATTATATTTTTATAATAGCTGTAGTAAAATCTTTTTCTAATAGTTTTATCATCTCTCCCATTTTGAAGTCTTTTCTATCAACTTTTTCTATCAACCTTTGCTTTTCTTACTCAACATTGGTTATATTTATTTACTTGTTACATACCTGTTAGTATTTGAATGGATGCCAGACATAAATTTTATGTCATGGACACTGTATTTTTTTGGTCTTCCTTTAAATATACTTTAGCTTTGTTGTCAGATACTGTAAAGTTACCTGAAAACAATTTATATACTGTTTACCCTTTACTATATATAAGTTATGTGTGTAAGTATACACTTATACATTAAAATATATACATATATATATTATATATTGTTTTCCCAATACCA